>NC_059196.1:40042099-40119599 GCF_020615455.1 Coregonus clupeaformis
AAAAAAGACTAAGCGACAATACGGACAATAACACACAACTCCCAAGAAACACTCCAACACAGGGCAGCAACGTATAGGTGACATAATCAGGACAGAATACGAAACAGGTGCACGCTAAACTAGACATGCACCAAACAAACATCGAAACATCAAGCGGTGGCAGCTGGTACTCCGGGGGCGGCGCCGAAGCCTGCCGAACAAAGAGCGGCTCGGCAGTATGACGTGACACTGACTTCTTTCTCCCCCCTCTCTCCAGATGAAATACTTGCGACTTGTGGCGGACGGTAGCCCAACAACCTGCCCGCTTAACCTATCCCCCTCCTCCTCTTCTCCAGACCATTTCCGGAGACCTTCTCCCTTACCTCACCTCGCTCCATCAACTCATCCTTGACCGCTGCTTGCTATCTCCCTTCCGTCTTCAAGAGAGCAGTTGCACCCCTTCTCAAAAAACCTACACTCGATCCCTCTGATGTCAACAACTACCAGACCAGTATCCCTTCTTTCCTTTCTCTCAAAAACACCTGGGCGTACCGTCTTCTTGCCAACTCTCTTGCTATCTCTCTCAGAATGACCTTCTTGATCCAAACCAGTCAGGTTTCAAGACTGGTCATTCAACTGAGACTGCTCTTCTCTGTGTCATGGAGGCTCTCCGTACTGCTAAAGCTAACTCTCTCTCCTCTGCTCTCATCCTTCCTAGACCTATCTGCTGCCTTTGATACTGTGAACCATCAGATCCTCCTCTCCACCCTCTCCGAGTTGGGCATCTCGGCGCGGCTCACTCTTGGATTGCGTACTACCTGACAGGTCGCTCCTACCAGGTGGCGTTGCGAATCTGTCTCCGCACCACGTGCTCTCACCACTGGTGTCCCCCAGGGCTCAGTTCTGAGGTCTCTCCTATTCTCGCTATACACCAAGTCACTTGGCTCTGTCATATCATCACATGGCCTCTCCTATCATTGCTACACAGACGACACACAATTCATCTTCTCCTTCCCTTCTGATAACCAGGTGGCCGAATCGCATCTCTGCATGTCTGGCAGACATATCAGTGTGGATGACGGATCACCACCTCAAGCTGAACCTCGGCAAGACGGAGCTGCTCTTCCTCCCGGGAAGGACTGCCCGTTCCATGATCTCGCCATCACGGTTGACAACTCCGTTGTGTCCTCCTCCCAGAGTGCAAAGAGCCTTGGCGTGACCCTGGACAACACCCTGTCGTTCTCCGCAAACATCACGGCGGTTGCCCGATCCTGTAGGTTCATGCTCTACAACATTCGCAGAGTACTGACCTGCCTTACACAGGAAGAGGCACAGGTCCTAATCCAGGCACTTGTCATCTCCCGTCTGGATTACTGCAACTTGCTTTTGGCTGGGCTCCTGCCGGTGCCATTAAACCCCTACAACTCATCCAGAACGCCGCAGCCCGTCTGGTGTTCAACCTTCCCATGTTCCCTCACGTCACCCCCGCTTCTCCGCTACACCTCCACTGGCTTCCAGTTGAAGCTCACATCTGCTACAAGACCATGGTGCTTGCCTACGGAGTTGTGGGAACGGCACCTCCGTACCTTCAGGCTCTGATCAGTCCCTACACCCAAACGAGGGCATTGCGTTCATCCACCTCTGGCCTGCTGGCCCCCTACCTCTGCGGAAGCACAGTTCCCGCTCAGCCCAGTCAAACTGTTCGCTGCTCTGGCACCCCAATGGTGGAACAAGCTCCCTCATGACGCCAGGGCAGCGGAGTCACTCACCTTCTGGAGACACTTGAAACCCCACCTCGTTAAGGAATACCTGGGATAGGATAAAGTAATCCTTCTACCCCCTTACCCCACCCCCCAAAAAAAAGAAAATAAAAAATATATATATTGGAAAGTGGTTGTCCCACTGGCTATCATAAGGTGAATGCACCAATTTGTAAGTCGCTCTGGATCAGAGCGTCTGCTAAATAACGAAAATGAAAATGAAATGAAATGACTATTATGAGCCGCCCTCCCCTCAGCAGCCTCCACTGATGTACAGTGGGGCAAAAAAGTATTTAGTCAGCCACCAATTGTGCAAGTTCTCCCACTTAAAAAGATGAGAGAGGCCTGTAATTTTCATCATAGGTACACGTCAACTATGACAGACAAATTGAGAAAAAAAAATCCAGAAAATCCCATTGTAGGATTTTTAATGAATTTATTTGCAAATTATGGTGGAAAAATAAGTATTTGGTCACCTACAAACAAGCAAGATTTCTGGCTCTCACAGACCTGTAACTTCTTCTTTAAGAGGCTCCTCTGTCCTCCACTCGTTACCTGTATTAATGGCACCTGTTTGAACTTGTTATCAGTATAAAGACACCTGTCCACTACCTCAAACAGTCACCCAAACTTCACAATGGCCAAGACCAAAGAGCTGTCAAAGGACACCAAAAACAAAATTGTAGACCTGCACCAGGCTGGGAAGACTGAATCTGCAACAGGTAAGCAGCTAGGTTTGAAGAAATCAACTGTGGGAGCAATTATTAGGAAATGGAAGACATACAAAACCACTGATAATCTCCCTCGATCTGGGGCTCCATGCAAGATCTCACCCCGTGGGGTCAAAATGATCACAAGAACGGTGAGCAAAAATCCCAGAACCACCGCGGGGGACCTAGTGAATGACCTGCTGAGAGCTGGGACCAAAGTAACAAAGCCAACCATCGTAACACACTACGCCCGCCAGGGACTCAAATCCTGCAGTGCGAGACGTGTCCCCCTGCTTAAGCCAGTACATGTCCAGGCCCGTCTGAAGTGCATTTGGATGATCCAGAAGAGGATTGGGAGAATGTCATATGGTCAGATGAAACCAAAATATAACTTTTTGGTAAAAACTCAACCTCGTCATGTTTGGAGGACAAAGAATGCTTGAGTGCATCCAAAGAACACCATACCTACTGTGAAGCATGGGGGTGGAAACATCATGCTTTGGGGCTGTTTTTCTGCAAAGGGACCAGGACAACAGATCCGAAGGAAAGAATGAATGGGGCCATGTATCGAGATTTTTGAGTGAAACCCTCCTTCCATCAGCAAGGGTATTGAAGATGAAACGTGGCTGGGTCTTTCAGCATGACAATGATCCCAAACACACCGCCGGGCAACGAAGGAGTGGCTTCGTAAGAAGCATTTCAAGGTCCTGGGTAAGCCTAGCCAGTCTCCAGATCTCAACCCCCATAGAAAGTTTTGGAGGGAGTTGAAAGTCTGTGTTGCTAGCGACAGCCCCAAAACATCACTGCTCTAGAGGAGATCTGCATGGAGGAATGGGCCAAAATACCAGCAACAGTGTGTGAAAACCTTGTGAAGACTTACAGAAAACGTTTGACCTGTGTCATTGCCAACAAAGGGTATATAACAAAGTATTGAGAAACTTTTGTTATTGACCAAATACTTATTTTCCACCATCATATGCCAATAAATTCATTAAAAATCCTACAATGTGATTTTTCTGGATTTTTTTTTCTATTTTTGTCTGTCATAGTTGAGCGTGTACCTATGATGAAAATTACAGGCCTCTCATCTTTTTAAGTGGGAGAACTTGCACAATTGGTGGCTGACTAAATACTTTTTTTCCCCACTGTACATGTCAGCCCAGTACGGAGAGGGCAATGCAGAGAGAAATGCTTGAGATACTACTTACCTTAACTTGTTCCTGAGATTCTGCAAGGAGAAAATCTGCTTCTTGAAACTCTAGAGAAATAAATATTAACATGTGGGGAATATTGAGACATTACATTTTAAAATTGTGGGGGAAAATATTATTGTTAATATCTTCAAAATACACAAACACAAAAACACACCTCTCCATTTCCAGGGAAGTCTCCATTCCCAAAGGTGCTTGTTACCACAATCAGAAGGATCTCCTGTTCCATGTCACTGAAGTATACAGAGCAGCTTTAGTTAACTTTGTAAACTTTCTGGGAAATTCTGTATTTTGAGGACAGTAGTGACTTAATACATCAACAGATTGTACATTGTACAAGCACATCTACTAGCTAGCTAAATCCCCATTGCTCATTCTGTAAATGAACTCTGAATTAGCTCAATGTAGTCCTCACATACATTTAGGTTCCAATTAAACTAGAGTTTTACATTGATTCACAGTGCTTAACACACACAAATGCCCTGAAGCATATTATCCTGAGGCAGTAGGCCTCTATCAGCCTTCATAGAGATTAGATGGATGTCCTACCCTGGAGTTGAAGGCACAGTTTAGCATGGAGTTCAGTCCCTGGGCCAATGTCTGTGATTTCCCTGTTTCAGTAGCGTACAGGATAGTGCAGCGCACCCTGTTCGCCAGCACTCTGCTCATAAGGGTTGAAGAAAAGAGCGCCGCCCTATAGGAGGGAACCAGACATTAATGATAATACTTGTAATGCATTATGAGCATGGTTTAGCTCAACCTCAACCATTATGTTTATAGCTATGTCAATAATATGATTAGGACTGCATTATAATTTATAACGCATCATGAATGTGTTCATAAAGCATTACAGATATGGGTGTCATAGTCCATGGAACATTACCTGGCCACCGCTTTGAAGCTGATCTGTTGCTTCCTCAGGCACTTCTCCCCATTTCTCAAGACATGGGTAGTCCAGGGATCAGGCTTCATAACAACAACAACAACAACAACAACAACAGTCACAGATGGTCATATAGCAACTGCCCTGTAATTATGTAAGGTGGAGCTTAACCAGATGAATGACATAACCTATATACTATGCACAATACATTGACATTTTTGTCATTTAGCAGACGCTCTTATCCAGAGCGACTTACAGTTAGTAAATGCATACATGTTTATTTAAAAAAAAAAAAATTTAATACTGTCCCCGTGGGAAACAAACCCACATCGCTGCGGCCAAACCCTCCCCCTACCTTGGACGACGTTGGACCAATTGTGCACCGCCCATGGGTCTCCCTAGTCGCGGTCGGCTGCGACAGAGCCTGGACTCGAACCAGGATCTCTAGTGGCACAGCTAGCACTGCGATGCAGTGCCTTAGACCACTGCGATACAAGATGGTGTCTCAGAATCTACCTGGTAATAGAAGAAGGGAGAGAGGATGTAGTTGACCATCTCCTGGTGGAAGACGGGGGTGAGGGAGCCAGACATGGGAGGAACCAGCCAGGCCCAGTCTGCAGGGCAGCCGCCGCGCGAGCCGGAACTCTGTCTCCATGTGCTTCATAAAGGACTTGGCTGCAGAGTGGTGGTCTGTGATGGTCACCCTGTTCTTCTGCAGCGTACAGTAATGAGACAAAAGGAGTACATTTATCTCAAGGAAAACTCCAGTTGATGGCTGAACAGTTGTCATTGTAGTGTAGCATCCTCTGGCTAAATATTATGGGATGGAAGTATCTTATTTAAAATTGTAGGTATTAAAAAAACTAATGATGTAACAAAACAACAACAGCAACAACAACATAACTTGGGATTTCTACTGGGAAAAACATGCCTTTGGATTGGCCCCGTATACATGAAAATCATAGGTTACCTGGAAACTGTATATGACTGCAACATTGATGGTCACCAAGGCCTGGTCCTTCCACAGTGAGGACAGCTTGTGTGTCTGCAGGCCCATCCTGTGACCCACTTCCTGTATGGACAGGAAGCCTAAACATCCTCAATCATTGCATCATTATCAAGTCAGCCAGGGTTGTGTTGCAGACGTATGAAACAAGAAAACATTTTAAAACAGAAAATGAGCTTTTGGTTATTCCAGATGAGGTTACCTCCTCCATTTCAAAACATGTGCTACTCTACTGAGCACAACCCTATGCTGTAGCCATGGTGAGTACCTGTGAAAGTGAGCCTTACCTCCAAGACATTATAACGCTGATAGTCACAGAAATCCCTCACACCAATCTCAGTGCCCATGTACCAGCCATTAAAGGGACAGGCGGTGAATTCAATTCCACCAATCTCCAGCAGCATGTTGGACACCGCAGGCACAGCATACCACTTCAGTCCAAGGTCTTGGAACCACTTATACCTAATGATGAAAGATCAACACAATATATCTGCTAATAATATATAAAAGAGCATGCCCAAAAAACACCACCACTAGGATAAATGTGTGTAGTATGAAAAAAATAAAATAACAAATAAAATAAAATAAATTATGCACTCACTTACTGAAAGTCGCTCTGGATAAGAGCGTCTGCTAAATGACTAAAATGTAAAATGTAGTTTCTGTAGTGAATCATTCAGTCCTCAATGTGACACCCTTTTCATACACAATGAGTTACACACACACACAGTTGTCGTGCTCACTCTGCCAAAGATGCTTGAAACACTTGACTCAACTCAGTATTGTGTCCAGTGAAACGAATGAAGGACCACTTTGGAGTGGTTAGACATTTAAATAAAAGAACATGGTACAGGTCATTGGGCACTCCTAGACCTGGCTTTGGGAAACTATTTGGATAAAGGAATGTGCCGCGTAGATAAGTTCTGTTCAAATATTTTTTATTGAACACACACAAGAATGGTGTATAGGTATGAAAGACATGTGTACAGTTCTTATCTAAACATAAGAGAACAGACATGAACAACAAGACCCAGAGTTCTGGACACAAAACAAATATTACAAAACACGACATACAGAACAGGGTCAGGTAGAAAGAAAAAGGGTAGATGTAACTACCCCCCACTTATAGTGTCGGAGGCCAGCACACGCTGCCCAAAGGTATATATAAATATGACAATTGAGAGTGCGTTAAAAGTACAAATTCACAGCACCGACTGGTCCAGGTAAGAGAGGAAAGGCTGCCAGATTTGATCAAATGTTGATAATTTATTGTTCAGAATATATCTAATTCTTTCTAAGTGTACAGTTTTTGCCACTTCACTGAGCCATAATTTGGTAGAGGGCGCTTCCCTCCTTTTCCAAAACAACAATATTAATTTTTTTGCGAGATGAGACTGTAAGAGATGAGTTGTTTTTGGGAGTTGGTTAATCCGTTTAGGGAGTCGGACACTCCCAGGATTATCAGAAGCGGGTCTGGGTCTATTGAAGTCTCCAGAACTTCAGAGAGGACCCCAAATATTCCACACCAATAACCATACAGACTAGAGCATAGGGCAAAGCAGTGGAGTAGTGTACCCTGCTCAGCCCTGACATTTATCACACATTGGGGATGTATCAGGAAATATCCTATGCAGTTTAGTTTGGAATAGTGTAATCTGTGTAATACCTTAAATTGTATGAGACGATGTCTGGAGTTAATGGAGCAGGTGTGGATATACTCCAAGCTATCCTCCCAGTCTGCCACGAAATATCAGTCCCTAGTTCTTCCTCCCATTTTGCCTTAATGGCATCTGTAGAGGGTGCGCTAACAGATTGAAAAGCGTCATATAGACGAGATATCAGTTTGTCTGAGGTGGGGCATATTTTTATGCATCCGTCAAACATGGAAGGTTTAGCATTCTCAAATGTTGGGAGGTGTTTTCTAACATAGTCTCTGAATTTGTAGGTATCTGAAAATGTTACTTCTGGGAAGTTTATAAGTTTCCCTCAGCGCTTCAAAAGGAAGCAAAGGTCCCTCCTATATATAAATCCCCTATGTGTCACGGTTCAGACAGACGACAAGAGGACCACAATTGCGTCACACCAGAAAGTTTATTAAAACTTAAGGGAAAAGGGAAGTAGGAGTGAGTGAAGGCTCCAGGGGTTATCCCGTCCAACTGTGCTGGGTCTGTGCCCCCCAGTGGCAGCGTGCGTCCGATGACGCCGGTGGTTGGTGGTCCAGAAGTCCTGGGGGAGGAAACACAGACACAACGGGGCCGATGAAACAAGGCAGAAGTACAGTTCAAAGGGAAATCCAAATACGTTGTAGCAAGGCAGAAGGCTGGTCAGAGTTACCGGGGTCGGAGTAGTCAGGAGTCGTAATGGCAGAGAGCAGGTCTGGTTTTCCTGGGGCAGAAGAGTATCCAAGAATCAGGCAGGTCCGGGGGTCACAAAACAAGGGGTGAGCCAGAAGCGCGAGCACACAGGTTCGGGGTGTGAGCTTTTGCAGACGATCTGACAAAGGAGAGCTGAAAGACGGGACTTTAAATACTGGGAGAGGTTAGTGGGTAATGCAGCGCAGCTGGCAGAGTAATTAGAGCCGAGCAGAGCAGGAACAGGTGGAGCTCGTTAGGCTGAGTAGAGAGAGAGAGATGAGCAGAGTGGAAGATAGTGGAAACACATTAAGGTGGTAACCCGGTGGAGTGAGAGGGCTCATGACAGAACCCCCCCAAGGGACGGCCCCAGAAGTCCCAAGAGCAACACCACGCCGGGCGGGAGGAGGGGGAGCCGGAGGAGGGCTGAGAACTCCTCCGAACGGTCCGAGCGAACGCCCTCATCCTCGGAGGAAGCCGGAGGGCCGTGGTGGGAGATGGGACAGGTCCCGAGACAGGATCAGGCACAGGACAGGAAGCCGAGCGGGCAGGACGGTTAGGGATCCTCTGGGGCGGCCCCCACGGATTGCAGGTTGATCAGGATGCCGTTGGTGGAAGGCGGTGATGAGAGTCCTATCCACAATCCGACTAGCTGGCACCCAGGTCCCTTTCCTCAGGTCCATAGCCCTCCCAGTCAATGAGGTACTGGAGACCCCTACCCCTCCGTCTGGACCGAAGCAGGCGGCGGACGGTGTAAACCAGACCACCATCGGCTGAGCCGTGGAGGAGGAGGACAAGGCGCAGCAGGGACCAGCGGACTCTCATGAATGGGGCTTAATCTTAGACACATGGAAAGTGGGGGTGCACCCTCATGGAATTAGGCAGTTGGAGCCGGACAGCAGTTGGGCTAATCACTCTTATGATAGGGAATGGGCCAATGAACCGAGGTGCCAACTTCTGCGACTCCACCCTGAGTGGCAGGTTCCTTGATGACAACCACACCCTTTGACCAACATGGTAGGTGGGAGCAGGGATTCTCCGACGGTTGGCCCGGTAGTGTAGCTGGAACGGATCTGAGAAGTGTGGCTCGGGCCTGTGACCAGGTGCGGCGACATCGACGGGCAAACGCAAAGTGCAGATGGGCAAGTAACCTCCCCTTCCTGACTGGCAAATAGAGGAGGCTGGTATCCATAAACACATTGGAAAGGGGACATACCGATGGCAGAGCAGGTCAGAGAATTGTGTGCGTACTCCACCCATGTCAATTGCTGCGACCAGGAGTGGGGGTTGCGTGAAGTCATGCATCGCAGTGCCTTCTCGAGCTCTGATTTGCCCGCTCTGACTGCCCATTGGATTGGGGATGGAATCCGGAAGTCAGACTGACTGTGGCTCCCAGCAGTGACAGAACTCCTTCCAAAAGGCGGAGGAGAATTGTGGACCACGGTCAGAAACTACATCCTTTGGCAGTCCGTGGATCCGGAAGACGTGTTCCAGGACCACCTGGGCGGTCTCCCTTGGCGGTTGGGAGCTTGGGGAGGGGAATGAAGTGTGCCATCTTGCTGAATCGGTCAACTATGGTGAGAATGACGGTCTTGCCCCTTGAAGGGGGCAGCCCCGTGACAAAGTCAAGGGCGATGTGAGACCAGGGACGTCTGGGCACAGGCAGGGGCTGCAGCAATCCGGCTGGGGGCTGGCAGGACGACTTGTGTTGGTTGCAGATGGGGCAGGCTTGGACGAATTCCCGTACATCCTTTCTCAGAGCGGGCCACCAGAACCTCTGGGCGAGCAGGTTGTAAGTGCGGGTGGAGCCAGGGTGACAAGCTAGGCGAGTCATGTCCCCACTGAACGACCTGGGACCTTAGGTTTCGGGGACAAAAGGCGGTCAGCTGGGCAAGTGCTGGGACCGGGCTGGTTACGGAGAGCTTCCAGCACCTGTTCCTCAACAGCCCAGGTCAGAGCTGCTACGATGCAGGGACTTGGCAGAATCGACACAGGATCCTTGGAGGGGTTGTCATCCTTCTGGAATTGACGGGAGAGGGCGTCTGGCTTGGTGTTGCGTGATTCAGGCCGGTATGACAGAGTGAAATTAAACCTGGTGAAGAACAGGGCCCAGCGGGACTGCCTGGAGTTCAACCGTTTGGCCGTGCGGATGTACTCCAAGTTCTTATGATCGGTCCAACGCGAAATGGAATGGTGGACCCCTCCAGCCAGTGACGCCACTCCTCCAAGGCCAGCTTCACAGCCAGCAGCTCTCGGTTCCCTATGTCGTAATTGCACTCAGAGGGGGACAACCGACGTGAGAAAAAGGCACAGGGATGGAGCTTCCTATCCTCCGCAGCCCACTGAGAAATCACAGCACCAACTCCCACATCCGAGGCGTCCACCTCCACAATGAATTGCCGGTCCACGTCAGGCATCTGGAGGATGGGAGCGGAGGTGAACCTTACCTTGAGGGTGCTGAAGGCCTTGTCGGCTGGGGTCCAGGTGAAGGGTTGCTTGGTGCTGGTTAGAGCAGTGAGAGGGGGCAGCAACGGTACTGTAGTTCCGGATAAACTTTCTATAGAAGTTAGCAAACCCCAGAAACTGTTGCAGCTTCTTTCTGTTCTCCGGAACTGGCCATGACGTGACTGCTGATACTTTGGCAGATCCATTTGGATACTTCCCTCTGCCACTATGTACCCCAGGGAAGGCCACTGTCTTGACGTGAAACTCACATTTCTCTGCCTTGGCGTGAGGAATTCTCCAGAAGACGATGAAGGACTTGCTGGACATGGCGGGTGTGTTCAGACAGGTTTCTGGGTAGATTAAGATGTCATCCAGGTAAACGAAGACAAACTTGTTTAACATGTCCCGCAGTACATCATTCACTAGAGCCTGGAACACAGCAGGAGCATTGGTGAGGCCAAAGGCATAACCAGATACTCGTAGTGGCCTGTTGGTGTATTGAATGCGGTCTTCCATTCATCTCCCTCCCGGATCCGCACTAGGTGGTAAGCGTTTCTGAGATCCAACTTGGTAAAAACAGTGGCTCCCTGGAGCAACTCAAAAGCAGAGGTGAGCAGAGGGGAGAGGGTAACGGTTTTTCACTGTGATGTCGTTGAGTCCCCTGTAGTCGATGCGGGGCGAAGAGATCCGTCCCTCTTCCCCCACAAAGAAGAAGCCAGCACCAGCCGGAGATGAAGATGAACGGATCAATCCTGTGGACAGAGAGTCATTGATGTAGTCCTCCATGGACCTTCTTTCAGGAGCAGACAACGATAAAGACGGCCCCCTTGGAGGGGCTGTTCCAGGGAGGAGGTCGATGGCACAGTCGTATGGTCGGTGAGGGGGGCAGAGATGTGGCTCTTGCTTTGTTAAACACTTCTCTGAGACCATGGTAGCATTCTGGGACATGGGAGAGGTCAGGGGCGGAGTTAGTAGGTACTGGCCGAGGGGGGCAGTGCGGCAGCAAGCAGGCAGGTTCGGTGGCAGTCCTCTCCCCACTCCCTGATCACCCCGGTCACCCAGTCGAGCTGAGGGTTGTGCCGAGGCGGAGCCATGGGTAACCCAGGATGAGGGGTTGGCCTGGAGAGGGGAGCAGGTGAAACTGGATAGTCTCTTGATGGTTTCCGGACAGACCCATCAAGACCGGGGCCGTGACATGGTGACCGATCCGAGTAAGTGTCCGTCCAGTGCCCGGGCAGGAATAGGAGGGGTCAAACGGAGGTTCTCCAGTCCCAGTTGGCGTGCCAGCTTGATGTCCATTATGTTGGCTTCGGCGCCAGAATCCACCAGGAGCAGCCAGGGTGTGAGTAGAGTCAGAGAGGCGGAGGTGAACTTGCAGCAAGGGTTTGCGGTCGGAGGACTGGATGGTCATTGAGCTCAACCGGACTCCCCCTATGCCCGGTGAGCTTCGGCTTTTAAAGGGCAGGTTACCACACGATGTCCATCACCTCCACAATAGAGGCAGAGGTTTGAGGTGAAGCGCGCTGGCGCTCTGCAGGAGTGAGAGAGGCTCGCCCAATCTCCATAGGCTCAGACTGATCAAGCTGACTTGGGTGAGTGGCAGTAGCTGACAGGAGCCCAGTCGGATCTCTCCGAATGCCGGTAGTTGGTGGACCTTGGCGCCCCTCTCACGACGACGGGTCTGTATCCTTCTGTCGATCCGGACAGTCAGTGCGATGGCTTCATCAAGAGTGGAAGGCAGTTCATAGGAGACCAACTCGTCCTTGATATAGTCAGCCAAGCTATGGAAGAACGCGTCCACCAACGATGGTGTGTTCCAAGAACTTCGTCTTGCCAGGGTTCGAAGTCGATGGAATGGTCTGCGACTGTACGTCTGCCTTGTCGAATACTGAACAGTTCACGAGACGCCTCTGCGGTTGGTGAATCCAGGTCAAACACCTTCAGCATCTCCTCAGCAAACAGGTCGAAGGTTGCACATGCGGGGGTTTGACGTTCGAACTCTGCTGTTCCCCAGAGTCGAGCTCGGCCCGTCAGGTGAGTGATGGCATACCCGACCCCTAGCCCTCCGTGGCGAAGGTCCTTGGCTGCAAGGAGAACTGAAGTCGGCAGCTAGTCAGGAATGGCCGGACCTGGGTAGAATCGCCGTTGAACCGCTCGGGGTTTCCAATCTTGGGTTCCCGGGGCAGCGGCTGAAATGACCGGGGCAGGTAACTCGGAGGCAGGGCTGGTGGGCAGACTGGCTGGGGTAAGGTTGGTGAGGAGTTGGATGATCCTGGCGAGTTGTTGTTGCTGCTGCTGGGACTGCTGCTGGTGCTGCTGGAACTGCTGATGCTGTTGGTGGCCGACCTGAAGCAGAGAGGTGATGTCGCCGCTCATGCGACCTAGCTCTCTCTCAGTGTGTTCCAGGCGTAGCATGGCGGTGGGTTGCTCAGGTTCTTCGGTTTCCATGTCGGGGGAAGTGTGCGCTGAGTCCATGAGGGTCAGATCGTACTGTCACGGTTCAGACAGACGACAAGAGGACCACAATTGCGTCACACCAGAAAGTTTATTAAAACTTAAGGGAAAAGGGAAGTAGGGAGTGAGTGAAGGCTCCAGGGGTTATCCCGTCCAATGTGCTGGGTCTGTGCCCCCCAGTGGCAGCGATGCGTCCGATGACGCGGTGGTTGGTGGTCCAGAAGTCCTGGGGGAGGAAACACAGACACAACGGGGCCGATGAAACAAGGCAGAAGTACAGTTCAAGGGAAATCCAAATACGTTGTAGCAAGGCAGAAGGCTGGTCAGAGTTACCGGGGTCGAAGAGTAGTCAGGAGTCGTAATGGCAGAGAGCAGGTCTGGTTTTCCTGGGGCAGAAGAGTATCCAAGAATCAGGCAGGTCCGGGGTCACAAAACAAGGGTGAGCCAGAAGCGCGAGCACACAGGTTCCGGGGTGTGAGCTTTGCAGACGATCTGACAAAGGAGAGCTGAAAGACGGGACTTTAAATACTGGGAGAGGTTAGTGGGTAATGCAGCGCAGCTGGCAGAGTAATTAGAGCCGAGCAGAGCAGGAACAGGTGGAGCTCGTTAGGCTGAGTAGAGAGAGAGAGATGAGCAGAGTGGAAGATAGTGGAAACACATTAAGGTGGTAACCCGGTGGAGTGAGAGGGCTCATGACACTATGGTACTTATCCCCAACTCTCCCCATCGCTCAAAGGTGTTATCAAGGTTAGAGGGGGCAAAGGAGGGATTCCTGGCAACAGGGAGCATGAATGATATTGGTCTAAGCTCAAAGTGGACTTTAATTTGCTTCCAGATTCGGACTGTGCTATGTATAATAGGATTGTTATGGTAAAGTGACATCTCCAGATTAACAGGTGACAAAATCACGGCACCAATAGAGAAGGGGTGACACTCCTCCCGCTCCATGCTAAGCCAGCTGGGTGGCGGGGTTGCGTCATCCAGCAAAAAACGTAACAGCGGAGGTTAGCGGCCCAATAGTAGAATATAAAATTTGGGAGAGACAATCCTCCTTCCATCTTGGATTTACATAGGTGTTTTTTACCTATCCTGTGTGTTTTATAATCCCAGATGAAAGGGATTGATAATAGAGTCCAGTTGTTTATGAAATGATTTAGGTATGAATACTGGGATGTTCTGGTATAGGTAGAGCAGTTGTGGGAGGAAGACCATTTTAATGGCATTAATTCTTCCGAGCAGAGAAATTGGGAGAGTTCTCCAAAACTGTATGTTTGCCTTGAAATTTTGCATCAGAGAAGGGAAATTCTCTTTAATTAGTAAGGAGTATTGTTTGGTAACTACAATTCCAAGGTAGATAAATTTTTCTGAAGATAACTTAACTGGAAGATGTTCTAGCCAGGAGGTGTTTTGCAACCGTATGGGCATTAATTCACTCTTGTTCCAATTTATTCTGTATCCCGAGAAGGTACCAAACAAATTAATCACCTCAAGAATAGCTGGAATACTAGCTTGGGGTTCTGTTACATAGAGGAGAATATAATCTGCGTATAGGGAAATCTTATTTAGAGTATCTTTAGTATTATAGCCGTGTATTGCTGAATGAGATCTGATCGCTTGAGCGAGAGGTTCAATAATTAGGGCGAAGAGCATAGGCGACAGCGCACAACCCTGCCTTGTCCCTCTATAAAGGTTAAATCGGGGCGACATTGATTGGTTAGTGAGTATTCTCGCACAGGGGTTCCTATATAAAAGCTGGATCCAATTTATGAACCCATCTCCAATATTAAATTTCTGTAGGACCTTGAATAGATAGGGCCACTCAACTTGGTCAAAGGCCTTTTCGGCGTCAAGAGATATAACAGGAAGGTCCACGTTAGGTAACCTCTGAGAATACATAATGTTGAAGAGGCGCCTGAGATTGAAGAATGAGTTTCTATTAGGGATAAAGCCGGTCTGGTCCGAATGGACCAATTTGCCAATTAAAGTGCTAAGCCTGTTAGCCAGAGTTTTTGCTAAAATCTTTTGGTCTGTATTAAGGAGGGATATTGGTCTGTATGACCCTACCTCTTCCGGATCTTTACCCTTCTTATGTATAACTGTAATAAACGCCTCATCCAAAGTAGATGGGAGAGCTCCATCCTCATTGGCCCGAACCAACATTTTGTGCAGGTAGGGAGATAGCATGTTGCTGAATGTTTTATAGAATTCACCAGGGTATCCATCTGGGCCCGGGGGTCTTGCCACTCTTTAGAGATTTAATTGTTTCTCTAATTTCTTCAAGAGATATTTCCTTATTCAGGAAGTTAGAGTCTTCCTGGTTCAGGGCAGGAAGATTACAGTCCTCCAAAAAGTTTTGCATAATTAAGGGTTAGGATCCGCTTTAGATGTATATAGAGTCTCATAAAACTGACGGAATCTGTCATTGATGTCTTTGGGGAGGAGAGTAATTCCCCAGATGCAGATTTAACTTTGTGAATCATTCGGTCACTCACGTTTTTCGAAGTTGTCTGGCGAGTAATTTGTGTGGTTTGTCACCAAACTCAAAATATTTTTGCTTGGCATAGAGAAAAGATTTAGCAATTTTAGCTGAGAGGATCTGATTGTATTTAAATTTTTAAAGACATAATTTGTTTATGTTTCTCCATAGATGGATGTCTAGCATTCTCCCTATCCAGTAAGTGAATTTGTCCCTCCAGTTCTACCAATTGTTTTCTGTTTTGCCTTACTCCTGGCAGTCTGAAAGGAGATGATACAGCCTCTCAAATAAGCCTTCAGCGTTTCCCATAATAATGCTGGGGAAGTCTCTGTGTTGTCGTTGGTATCAAAGAAAAATGTAATTTGGTCTTTAAGATGTTCACAGAATGTTGGTTCTGTGAGGAGCTGAGGATTCAACCCTCCAGACCCTCTCGTTTGGTACGATGTCACCCAATCTCAGGGAGAAGGTGAGTGGACTGTGGTCAGAGATTATAATATCATGATATCTCACATTACAGGTATAGGGGAGTAGTTTAGCATCAACCAAAAAGTAGTCAATTCGAGTATATACATTGTGAACATGAGAGTAAAAGGAGTATTCCCTACCCGTAGGATTAGAGATCCTCCATATATCAAATAAGTTAGAATTTTTTATGTAGGTATTCAAGAATTCGCTTGAATGGGAGGTAGGGGTTCGCCGGGTAGAGGATCTATCCAAATATTGGTCTAGTACACAGTTAAGGTCCCCTCCAATGACCAGATTAGTATGGGAGATATCTGGAATCAGGGCAAGGACTCTTTTGAAAAAAGAGGGGTTATCAATGTTTGGCCCATAGATATTTAGTAGAGTTACAGAAGTAGAATGGATCTCTCCTATTACGATCACATAACGACCCTCTTTATCCACAATAGTGGTTTTATGTAGAAAGGGAATTCCTTTCCGTACCAGAATCGCTGTGCCTTGCCGCGTAGATAAGTTCTATAGAGCTCTTCACTCTCTCCCATTCAGCTCCGTTCCTCAAGAGCTCCAGACGGCTGATTTTAAAACCTATTTTATAGTTCAAGCTCTTGAGCGACTGGGCGCAAGGGTTTGAATTTACCCAGGCAGCCACATAACACATTGATTTAATTAGATAACTACTACTTAAAAACATCCCCATGGCTATGGAGGCCTGATGATCTGAATACTATGTCTCTTATGAATCCAATCAATGGCAAATCTAGTATGGAATCAAACGGATTTGCATACATGTGTCATAACATAACTGGATACCACTTTTGTAGCAGTATCGTAACCAATGAAAGTTGTTGTACATAGTGGAATAGCTATGATAACTCTCTGCAGGCTTGACCTTGTACTTGTTCTCAAAAGTGTGTTTACATAACCATCCAATAGAAACGTGGCTAAAGTCACTCACTGAGGGTGTTCCATGGGAACCTCCAGGATCAGGTGTGGAGGGATTTCATAAAGGTCTGGGTCCTCCCCGTTGACCTGCAGGACTAGTGGCAACACATCGAAGAGGCCGTACTGAGGTTTCCATCCAAGCTGGATACAGATCTTTAAGAACACAGGACAAAAGTAACAGCAACTTTTAAAAATGCATCATTTCAAACGAGCCTGTTTGAATGCATGTTATTTAAATAGCTGGGTGGATCCTCGTGGCTATAGCTACTATATACAGTGAGGGAAAAACGAATTTGATCCCCTGCTGATTTTGTACGTTTGCCCACTGACAAAGACATGATCAGTCTATAATTTTAATGGTAGGTTTATTTGAACAGTGAGAGACAGAATAACAACAACAAAATCCAGAAAAACGCATGTCAAAAATGTTATAAATTGATTTGCATTTAAATGAGGGAAATAAGTATTTGACCCCTCTGCAAAACATGACTTAGTACTTGGTGGCAAAACCATTGTTGGCAATCACAGAGGTCAGACATTTCTTGTAGTTGGCCACCAGGTTTGCACACATCTCAGGAGGGATTTTGTCCCACTCCTCTTTGCAGATCTTCTCCAAGTCATTAAGGTTTCGAGGCTGACGTTTGGCAACTCAAACCTTCAGCTCCCTCCACAGATTTTCTATGGGATTAAGGTCTGGAGACTGGCTAGGCCACTCCAGGACCTTAATGTGCTTCTTCTTGAGCCACTCCTTTGTTGCCTTGGCAGTGTGTTTTGGGTCATTATCATGCAGGAATACCCATCCACGACCCATTTTCAATGCCCTGGCTGAGGGAAGGAGGTTCTCACCCAAGATTTGACGGTACATGGCCCTGTCCATCGTCCCTTTGATGCGGTGAAGTTGTCCTGTCCCCTTAGCAGAAAAACACCCCCAAAGCATAATGTTTCCACCTCCATGTTTGACGGTGGGGATGGTGTTCTTGGGGTCATAGGCAGCATTCCTCCTCCTCCAAACACGGCGAGTTGAGTTGATGCCAAAGAGCTCAATTTTGGTCTCATCTGACCACAACACTTTCAAAATATTGTTGTCTATCAACAATGACAAGCCACCGGGGTCTGACAACTTGGATGGAAAACTACTGAGGATAATAGCGGACGATATTGCCACTCCTATTTGCCATATTTTCAACTTAAGCCTACTAGAAAGTGTGTGCCCCCAGACCTGGAGGGAAGCAAAAGTCATTCCGCTACCTAAGAATAGTAAAGCCCCCTTTACTGGCTCAAATACCTGACCAATCAGCCTGTTACCAACCCTTAGTAAACTCTTGGAGAAAATGGTGTTTGACCAGATACAATGCTATTTTACAGTAAACAAATTGACAACAGACTTTCAGCATGCTTATAGGGAAGGACGTTCATCAAGCACATCACTTACACAAATGACTGACGATTGGCTGAGAGAAATTGATGATAAAAAGATTGTTGGGGCTGTTTTGTTAGACTTCAGTGCGGCTTTTGACATTATCGATCATAGTCTGCTGCTGGAAAAACATATGTGTTATGGCTTTACACCCCCTGCTATATTGTGGGTAAAGAGTTACCTGTCTAAAAGAACACAGAGGGTGTTCTTTAATGGAAGCCTCTCCCACATAATCCAGGTAGAATCAGGAATTCCCCAGGACAGCTGTCTAGGCCCCTTACTTTTTTCAATCTTTACTAACGACATGCCACTGACTTTGAGTAAAGCGAGTGTGTCTATGTATGCGGATGACTCAACACTATACACGTCAGCTCCTACAGTGACTGAAATGGTTGCAACACAAAGAGCTGCAGTCAGTTTCAGAGTGGGTGGCAAAGAATTAATTAGTCCTAAATATTTTTAAAACTAAAAGCATTGTATTTGGGACAAATCATTCACTAAACCCTAAACCTCAACTAAATCTTGTAATAAATAATGTGTAAATTGAGCAAGTTGAGGTGACTAAACTGCTTGGAGTAACCCTGGATTGTAAACTGTCATGGTCAAAACATTGATACAACAGTAGCTACAGTGAGGGAAAAAAGTATTTGATCCCCTGCTGATTTTGTAAGTTTGCCCACTGACAAAGAAATGATCAGTCTATAATTTTAATGGTAGGTTTATTTGAACAGTGAGAGACAGAATAACAACAAAAAAATCCAGAAAAACGCATGTCAAAAATGTTATAAATTGATTTGCATTTTAATGAGGGAAATAAGTATTTGACCCCCTCTCAATCAGAAAGATTTCTGGCTCCGAGGTGTCTTTTATACAGGTAACGAGCTGAGATTAGGAGTGCTCCTAATCTCAGTTTGTTACTTGTATAAAAGACACCTGTCCACAGAAGCAATCAATCAATCAGATTCCAAACTCTCCACCATGGCCAAAACCAAAGAGCTCTCCAAGGATGTCAGGGACAAGATTGTAGACCTACAAGGCTGGAATGGGCTACAAGACCATCGCCAAGCAGCTTGGTGAGAAGAAACACAAAATAACTGTAAATCTCCCTCGGCCTGGGACTCCATGCAAGATCTCACCTCGTGGAGTTGCAATGATCATGAGAACGGTGAGGAATCAGCCCAGAACTACACGGGAGGATCTTGTCAATGATCTCAAGGCAGCTGGGACCATAGTCACCAAGAAAACAATTGGTAACACACTACGCCGTGAAGGACTGAAATCCTGCAGCGTCCGCAAGGTCCCCCTGCTCAAGAAAGAACATATAACATCTGAATGATTCAGAGGAGAACTGGGTGAAAGTGTTGTGGTCAGATGAGACCAAAATGGAGCTCTTTGGCATCAACTCAACTCGTCGTGTTTGGAGGAGGAGGAATGCTGCCTATGACCCCAAGAACACCATCCCCACCGTCAAACATGGAGGTGGAAACATTATGCTTTGGGGGTGTTTTTCTGCTAAGGGGTCAGGACAACTTCACCGCATCAAAGGGACGATGGACGGGGCCATGTACCGTCAAATCTTGGGTGAGAACCTCCTTCCCTCAGCCAGGGCATTGAAAATGGGTCGTGGATGGACAGCTTTCTCAGGAAGCTCCTCAATGTCCACTAGACAAACAGTAGTGTTTCAAACGGTAGTGTTTAAGTAATTTAGCTCTGATATCAAAGGAGGCAGCACACAACTTACATTTCCACTCCATTGAATGAAAAATCTGAAAGTCAAACTAAAATGGTGTTTATTTCTTAAATCACTTAGATTTATCTAAATACACTCCAGTTTAGGCTAATTCCTTATCTTATGGCACAGCAGGACAGATATTCAGGGATTGCATTGAGACATGCCTTTAAGTACTGGCATTAATTAAGTACTGCTGCTCATCATTCTCAGCTTGAGCCTAAGGGAGGAAGAAAAAAGTAGGCTTTTGAAACTTCAACTAAGATATAATCAAGAGTCAGACCAGACATTTGAGATTGCATTCAAAATATCTATCAATCAATCAATCAATTTTATTTTATATAGCCCTTCGTACATCAGCTAATATCTCGAAGTGCTGTACAGAAACCCAGCCTAAAACCCCAAACAGCTAGTAATGCAGGTGTAGAAGCACGGTGGCTAGGAAAAACTCCCTAGAAAGGCCAAAACCTAGGAAGAAACCTAGAGAGGAACCAGGCTATGAGGGGTGGCCAGTCCTCTTCTGGCTGTGCCGGGTGGAGATTATAACAGAACCATGCCAAGATGTTCAAAAATGTTCATAAGTGACAAGCATGGTCAAATAATAATCAGGAATAAATCTCAGTTGGCTTTTCATAGCCGATCATTAAGAGTTGAAAACAGCAGGTCTGGGACAGGTAGGGGTTCCATAACCGCAGGCAGAACAGTTGAAACTGGAATAGCAGCAAGGCCAGGCGGACTGGGGACAGCAAGGAGTCACCACGGCCGGTAGTCCCGACGTATGGTCCTAGGGCTCAGGTCTCTCAGTTGGCTTTTCATAGCCGATCATTAAGAGTTGAAAACAGCAGGTCTGGGACAGGTAGGGGTTTCGTAACCGCAGGCAGAACAGTTGAAACTGGAATAGCAGCAAGGCCAGGCGGACTGGGAACAGCAAGGTGTCAGCATGCCCGGTAGTCCTGACGTATGGTCCTAGGGCTCAGGTTCTCAGAGAGAAAGAGAGAACGAGAGAATTAGAGAGAGCATACTTAAATTCACACAGGACACTGGATAAGACAGGAGAAGTACTCCAGGTATAACCAACTAACCCCAGCCCCCCGACACATAAACTACTGCAGCATAAATACTGGAGGCTGAGACAGGAGCGGTCCGGAGACACTGTGGCCCCATCCGAAGAAACCCCGGACAGGGCCAAACAGGAAGGATATAACCCCACCCACTCTGCCAAAGCTCAGCCCCCGCACCACTAGAGGGATATCCTCAACCACCAACTTACAATCCTGAGACAAGGCCAGTATAGCCCACAGAGGTCTCCACCACAGCACAAACCAAGGGGGGCGCCAACCCAGACAGGAAGATCACGTCAGTAACTCAACCCACTCAAGTGATGCACCCCCTCCTAGGGACGGCATGAAAGAGCACCAGCAAGCCAGTGACTCAGCCCCTGTAACAGGGTTAGAGGCAGAGAACCCCAGTGGAGAGAGGGGAACCGGCCTGGCAGAGACAGCAAGGGCTGTTCGTTGCTCCAGAGCCTTTCCGTTCACCTTCACACTCCTGGGCCAGACTACACTCAATCATATGACCTACTGAAGAGATAAGTCTTCAGTAAAGACTTAAAGGTTGAGACCGAGTCTGCGTCTCTCACATGGGTAGGCAGACTGTTCCATAAAAATGGAGATCTATAGGAGAAAGCCCTGCCTCCCGCTGTTTGCTTAGAAATTCTAGGGACAATTAGGAGGCCTGCGTCTTGTGATCGTAGCGTACGTATTGGTATGTACGGCAGGACCAACTCGGAAAGATAGGTAGGAGCAAGCCCATGTAACGCTTTATAGGTTAACAGTAAAACCTTGAAATCAGCCCTTGCCTTAACAGGAAGCCAGTGTAGGGGAAGCTAGCACTGGAGTAATATGATCAAATTTCTTGGTTCTAGTCAGGATTCTAGCAGCCGTATTTAGCACTAACTGAAGTTTATTTAGTGCTTTATCCGGGTAGCCGGAAAGTAGAGCATTGCAGTAGTCTAACCTAGAAGTAACAAATGCATGGATTAATTTTTCTGCATCATTTTTGGACAGAAAATTTCTGATTTTTGCAATGTTACGTAGATGGAAAAAAGCTGTCCTTGAAACAGTCTTGATATGTTCGTCAAAAGAGAGATCAGGGTCAAGAGTAACGCCGAGGTCCTTCACAGTTTTATTTGAGACGACTTTACAACCATCAAGATGAATTGTCAGATTTAACAGAAGATCTCTTTGTTTCTTGGGACCTAGAACAAGCATCTCTGTTTTGTCCGAGTTTAAAAGTAGAAAGTTTTCAGCCATCCACTTCCTTATGTCTGAAACACAGGCTTCTAGCGAGGGCAATTTTGGGGCTTCACCATGTTTCATTGAAATGTACAGCTGTGTGTCATCCGCATAGCAGTGAAAGTTAACATTATGTTTTCGAATAACATCCCCAAGAGGTAAAATATATAGTGAAAACAATAGTGGTCCTAAAACGGAACCTTGAGGAACACCGAAATGTACAGTTGATTTGTCGGAGGACAGACCATTCACAGAGACAAACTGATATCTTTCCGACAGGTAAGATCTAAACCAGGCCAGAACTTGTCCGTGTAGACCAATTTGGGTTTCCAGTCTCTCCAAAAGAATGTGGTGATCGATGGTGTCAAAGGCAGCACTAAGGTCTAGTAGCACGAGGACAGATGCAGAGCCTCGGTCTGACGCCATTAAAAGGTCATTTACCACCTTCACAAGTGCAGTCTCAGTGCTATGATGGGGTCTAAAACCAGACTGAAGCATTTCGTATACATTGATTGTCTTCAGAAAGGCAGTGAGTTGCTGCGCAACAGCTTTTTCTAAAATTTTTGAGAGGAATGGAAGATTCGATATAGGCCGATAGTTTTTTATATTTTCCGGGTCAAGGTTTGGCTTTTTCAAGAGAGGCTTTATCACTGCCACTTTTAGTGAGTTTGGTACACATCCGGTGGATAGAGAGCTGTTTATTATGTTCAACATAGGAGGGCCAAGCACAGGAAGCAGCTCCTTCAGCAGTTTAGTAGGAATAGGAATATGCAGCTTGAAGGTTTAGAGGCCATGATTATTTTCATCATTGTGTCAAGAGATATAGTACTAAAACACTTAAGTGTCTCTCCCGATCCCAGGCCCTCACAGAGCTGTGCAGATCCAGGACAGCTAAGCCCTGGAGGAATACGCAGATTCAAAGAGGAGTCCGTAATTTGCTTTCTAATGGTCATGATCTTTTCCTCAAAGAAGTTCATGAATTTATTACTGCTGAAGTGAAAGCCATCCTCTCTTGGGGAATGCTGCTTTTTAGTTAGCTTTGCAACAGTATCAAAAAGAAATTTTGGATTGTTCTTATTTTCCTCGATTAAGTTGGAAAAGTAGGATGATCGAGCAGCAGTGAGGGCTCTTCGGTACTGCACGGTACTGTCTTTCCAAGCTAGTCGGAAGACTTCCAGTTTGGTGTGGCGCCATTTCCGTTCCAATTTCCTGGAAGCTTGCTTCAAAGCTCGGGTATTTTCTGTATACCAGGGAGCTAGTTTCTTATGACAAATGTTTTTCGTTTTTAGGGGTGCAACTGCATCTAGGGTATTGCGCAAGGTTAAATTGAGTTCCTCAGTTAAGTGGTTAACTGATTTTTGTCCTCTGACGTCCTTGGGTAGGCAGAAGGAGTCTGGAAGGGCATCAAGGAATTTTTGTGTTGTCTGAGAATTTATAGCACGACTTTTGATGCTCCTTGGTTGGGGTCTGAGCAGATTATTTGTTGCGATTGCAAACGTAATAAAATGGTGGTCCGATAGTCCAGGATTTTGTGGAAAAACATTAAGATCTACAACATTTATTCCATGGGACAAAACTAGGTCCAGAGTATGACTGTGGCAGTGAGTAGGTCCAGAGACATGTTGGACAAAACCCACTGAGTCGATGATGGCTCGAAAGACTTTTGGAGTGGGTCTGTGGACTTCTCCATGTGAATATTAAAATCACCAAAAATTAGAATATGATCTGCTATGACTACAAGGTCTGATAGGAATTCAGGAAACTCAGAGAGGAACGCTGTATATGGCCCAGGAGGCCTGTAAACAGTAGCTATAAAAAGTGATTGAGTAGGCTGCATAGATTTCATGACTAGAAGCTCAAAAGACGAAAACGCCATTTTTTTTTGTAAATTGAAATTTGCTATCGTAAATGTTAGCAACACCTCCGCCTTTGCGGGATGCACAGGGAATATGGTCACTAGTGTAACCAGGAGGTGAGGCCTCATTTAACACAGTAAATTCATCAGGCTTAAGCCATGTTTCAGTCAGGCCAATCACATCAAGATTATGATCAGTGATTAGTTCATTGACTATGACTGCCTTTGAAGTGAGGGATCTAACATTAAGTAACCCTATTTTGAGATGTGAGGTATCACGATCTCTTTCAATAATGGCAGGATGGAGGAGGTCTTTATCCTAATAAGATTGCTAAGGCGAACACCGCCATGTTTAGTTTTTGCCCAACCTAGGTCGAGGCACAGACACAGTCTCAATGGGTATGGCTGAGCTGACTACACTGACTGTGCTATTGGCAGACTCCACTAAGCTGGCAGGTTGGCTAACAGCCTGCTGCCTGGCCTGCACCCTATTTCACTGTGGGGCTAGAGGAGTTAGAGCCCTATCTATGTTGGTAGATAAGATGAGAGCACCCCTCCAGCTAGGATGGAGTCCGTCACTCCTCAGCAGGTCAGGCTTGGTCCTGTTTGTGGGTGAGTCCCAGAAAGAGGGCCAATTATCTACAAATTCTATCTTTTGGGAGGGGCAGAAAACAGTTTTCAACCAGCGATTGAGTGCTGAGACTCTGCTGTAGAGCTCGTCACTCCCCCTAACTGGGAGGGGCCAGAGACAATTACTCGATGCCGACACATCTTTCTAGCTGATTTACACGCTGAAGCTATGTTGCACTTGGTGACCTCTGACTGTTTCATCCTAACATCGTTGGTGCCGACGTGGATAACAATATCTCTATACTCTCTACACTCGCCAGTTTTAGCTTTAGCCAGCACCATCTTTAGATTAGCCTTAACGTCGGTAGCCCTGCCCCCTGGTAAACAGTGTATGATCGCTGGGTGATTCGTTTTAAGTCTAATACTGCGGGTAATGGAGTCGCCAATGACTAGGGTTTTCAATTTGTCAGAGCTAATGGTGGGAGCCTTCGGCGTCTCAGACCCCGTAACGGGAGGAGTAGAGACAAGAGAAGACTCAGACTCAGACTCCGACTCGCTACATAATGGGGAAAACCGGTTGAAAGTTTCTGTCGGCTGAATGAGCGACACCGGTTGAGCATTCCAACAGTATTTCCCTCCAGAAGCCATGAGAAAGTTGTCCGGCTGCGGGGACTGTGCGGGGGATTTATACTAACGTTACTATCTGTACTTACTGGTGGCACAGACGCTGTTTCTTCCTTTCCTACACTGAAATTACCCTTGCCTAACGATTGCGTCTGAAGCTGGGCTTGTAGCACAGCTATTCTCGCCGTAAAGGCGATCGTTCTCCTGTATATTATGAGTACAGCGACTGCAATTAGAAGACATCATGTTAATGTTACTACTTAGCTTCGGCTGTTGAAGATGTTGACGAACCATGTCCAGATAAAGCGTCCGGAGTGAAAAAGTTGAATGAGGGAAAAAAGTTGCGATGGAAAAACTAAAAATATAAACGGTAATTAAAAACAAAACAAAACAAAAAAAAACATAAAGTTGTCAGCTAGCAAAATAAAGTAAAGTTGGCAGCAAAAACGCACAGCAACAAAACGCACAGCAACACGTCTGATGGATATACTGAGATCATGTGACAGTAAGTCACGTGGTCATCTGCCCTCTCACTGGATACTGGAACTTAGCTAATGGATACTTAAAAAAAAGCCCTAGAAGTACATTACCATTTAACCAAAACCTCTTCACTGAATAATACAAAATAAAAATAATCTGATGAAGCCACAGGTCGATGCAACAAATGCATCTAAATCAGAAAATAGAGCACTCAATGGTAACTTAATCAACAGGAGTTCGCTTGATGGCTAATGTTAGCTAGCCCACATGCTATGTATCAATGCTTTGCATGCATCTATTTAGCAAGCATGATGTACGTTAATTTAGCAAACTAGCTAGTGGGGTTACCAAATCAAATATCGCACAGATTTGTTGGAATACTTTCAGTATTCCTAGACTAGCATGCTGACCACACCGCTCACGTTACGTGCGCGAGCGTTGCAAAATAAATGTACACATACATGTTATTCAATCATTGCATTCACACTGCTCGAGCGCGTTAACGAGCGTCTGCGTAGCCAGGCGCTAAAATATAACTTAGTTCTATTTGTGACGCTTGATGCGCTGCAAGTCCTGCCTCTCCCATCTCCTCATTGGTTTTTACGAGCATATACCCACTTGGGTGATTGAAAGATGAACTGAGGTCCACACTCCAGTCCAGTTGGTGGTGGTAATGCACCTTAAAGTTGGTTGTCAACCGCCATATAAAGTCCAAAGAAGAAGCTTGAAGGAGGAGAGATTACTAGAAACAAACTCAGTTTACCCTTTTATCTGTGGATTAATTGTCGGAGTAGAGGACCTTGTGCATTTCAGGTAAAATAACAACCCAATATTTATATCCCAGGACAAATTAGCTAGCAACAGCAAGCTAGCTAGCTAAATTGCCATAAATGTTTAATGGTTTTCGACTTGTCCCCAAATTAATATAGTTGGTTCAGAGTTCGTTTTGATATTTCAACCTGCGTGTCCTGATCGCGTCTGGTGTGGGTGGACAAAATCACACGCGCATGCCTGGTCTAGTCAGCATGTAACGTTAGCTAAACTGAATTGCACGATATCTCCATAAAACTCAATAATAACAAAAACGAAAATAGAACTCAATCAACATGCGAACGTTAACTGTCCAATGCTAATATATGCTCACCTGTTTGCTAATCTTCCTCTTCGGTTTGATGTTGCCAATACTGGAGCTAAAAAACGGGACTGTTTAGTTCCAGCCACACACTAAAACCTGTTTGAATATACAGTCGTTGACAAAACAGTTAATTACCTCCTTACTTCAAAACTCTCCACCAGACGTTTGTTCTTTTTTTTTTTTCATCTTTTTTTTTCACCTTTATTTAACCAGGTAAGCCAGTTGAGAACAAGTTCTCATTTACAACTGCGACCTGGCCAAGATAAAGCAAAGCAGTGCGATAAAAACAACAACACAGAGTTACATATGGGGTAAACAAAACATACTACGAAAATCCTTAACGGTATTTGAAATTCCCTTGCTTGAATCGAGCAGCCATCTTTGTCAAGATATTTTGAGACGCACCACAGTGCAGAACGTTGTTGACGCACATGACGTCAGACGTCGTCGGGCTGTACAATTAAAATATACAGTTACAGTATTCAGATAAAATAGTTGAGTTCAGGAAAAGTAAATGCTACATGCACGTTAGGATAACCCAATACTTTAGTCAGGACAACAACTTTCTACGTAATGAGTTTACATCTGATAGATTAATTTGTATTTTAAGAATAATGACTAAAGGATTTCACCCCAAATACAGTATAAATGTGTGAACGGTGTTAGAGTTATAATGTAGTGTCAACCCACTAACAGACGGGGGGGGAGTTAGAAACTGCTGAGAAAACATTCCAGGGTGAATGGGACTGAGAAACTGTTTAAAAGCCGCCTAAAGATGGGCGGAGCAAAGTGCCTTTGTGTGTCAAGGGGCATAAAAGCTGTATATGTATTTTTTGGCCGCAGAGCTCTCCATGATTAAACATACAGATCATTCTTGCTGGTTGTGGACCTTCGTTTAATTAATGATTAAACCAGAGCCTTACACCCTCTGGGAATTATTCAAAGCATTAAGTTTGATTAATTAGAGAGAAATTCTCCTGACAAATGGTCCTTCGAGCCGGATCTCAAAATACGTCTTTATCATTCTGAGGACACCAAAAAAAACGTGCACGGGCGGATGATAGCATCCGTATAGAATAGACCTGGCCTTTGACGTTAAGGTTATAAACAGGCCGGTGATGAACCTTATGAACAATAAAGACGTTGACGAGATCTGAAAAAGCATTTAAATCCCAACTGCAAGGAGAAGGTCAGTCATTTTTATTCATGGATTTTGGTGATATTATTTGAACTTGTATAAGAATAGTAATTATTGTGAAGGGCAGAGAATAGTTACCAAAATCTCATAAGATAATTAAAAGGAAGGAAGGGGGTCTGAAATGACTCAAGGTAAATGGCCATTACCAAAATAAACTAGTTAATATTGAGATTGTACGGGGTACAGTGTTTACAATATAAACAGGAAGGGAGATAATTATCATCGTGTGAGATAGATACATTAAACAAGTCAAGAGTCATAAACAACTGGGGATTTGCTCTAACTCTGTCTATTTCATCAAACTAGAGCATTTATGACCTCTGGGTTACGGATAGTGTTAGCAAAAAATCGTATAAGGTTGTTTAGTGTGAGACCTAATGATCCATCGAAATACGTGATAATTGTTTCAAGGAAGGGACTAAAATAGGTCGCGTGAGAAAAAAAATGGTTGTCCCATCCGTTTCATGAAACTGGAATCTTAAAAAACTCTGGGTTACGGGTTGAATAATTTAAATGGTTGATTACAAAAGCAGATCATAAACATTTGCTCAAAAGTCGCACCAAATAATAAGTCCCAAATAAAATAATTATTGATTAAATTATTACTAAACGGGGGGATTTCTTATTTTTCTACCATGGGAAATAAATAATCTAAAGAGGTCCGAGAATTAACGGGGGATGAAAGAAATATGTTTTATGGATCCGTTTGGGAGAAGAGGTATGGATTTATTGGGCATCTCGATGTAGAGATATTAGAGGCTATGATTAGGGAGATGCATGTCAATTGCGAGACGGATTTGAAGAAACAGCGAGGGGAGGGGCTAGACACAGCGAGAGTATGGCTTTTGGAGAGTCAGGAAACACTAGAGAATTTTGCCAGAGAGTGTGAGGCGCCGTGTAAATACTGTAACAAAACAGGTCATAACCATCTTGACTGCAGAGATAAAGGAAAGGGCAGTGTCCGGGAAATTACAGTCTATTTTTTGGTTCCACGGGTAAAATGTTTGAAGAAGTGATTTGTGTCGATTAAGAATTGGCTAAAAACACCACGAAGCGATTATTTGAGAGGTACCTATACATTTCTAACGATATATACGTATGAACTTTCTCACCCAAACGTAGACGTACGTCATGGGTGAGAAAGTAGAGAATATTTACATTTGCGGTCATTTAGTGGACGCTCTTGTCCAGAGCGACTTGCAGGAGCAATTGGGGTTGGGTGCCTTGCTCGGGGGCACATCGACAGATTTTTCGCAGGGTCGGCTCGGGGATTGGAACCGGCAACCTCTCGGTTGCTGGCACGGCGCTCTTGGTCACTAAGCTACCTGCTGCCCCATATGAGTTTAAGGTTGTGCCGTTGTTTGATCATGTGATAAGGTTTAATGGGTAATCGGACCATAACTAATGTGGTTATAGAAGTAATGTATAATATAGTAGAGAGCCAATAGAGGGTTACATTGAACTATTATGGTTTATTGGGCATTTCAATGGCATAAGGTGAAATCTGTATGTATGAGTGAATTCAACGGCTGGTATGGGTGGTAACCGGATACTACTGAGTATTTGGTTTGGTGATGTTGAATGGAAGATTTATAGAGTGGTTTGGGTTAAATAGAAAGACTCACTTATTCAACGGGAATAGGTGCAGGGAGAGAGAGTTTTTGTGTTGCTGAATGAGGTGAGAGCTAGTGCGGTTTTCATTTGGTGACGTCACTTGCTCTATGAACTGGAAGTAGTTGCTTTGAAGGAATCGCGGATTTTGTAGAGTGACTGGCAATGTTTGTAGAGGGTCCCTGGTTCTAACCCAGGTAGGGACAGTGGGTAAAGCTTTCGCATTGGGGCTATGGACCTAGATTACTACGTGGATTAAGAAATGTGAAAGTTGAATTAGATAGCTTTAGAAGTATTCTAGAAAGGTCTATGAAAATATGTTACAAGTACGAATGACATTATTTCCTAAGAAGGAAGATGATTAGGGCAGGTCCTCGCGCCTCCCCCTTTGTGTAGGAAGGAGCAGGGGGGGGAAGGGGTGAGAGACAGTACATAGTTCAAATGATAGGAATATAATTAAATGTATGCTTATCAACGATAGCAAGTATTTGTTTTATTAATTAGGGCCTAATCAGAGAGAACAGTTAAAGAAATTGAATAGCGAACTGAAATTGCGATAATTTAAGTTGAGGACAAAGGAAAATAATTTATGGTTCTAGTTCCCGGGTAAAAGAGTTGTACTTGCTTGACTAGATCGAGCAGAAGTTTTAATAGTTGAATGAAAAGCATTTCTTTGACAAAGTCTAATGGTTATTACTTTATTGTATAGGTTGGGTAACACCAGTGGTGTATGAAAATAATTGGTGATTTCTAAAACGATAATCTGTTTATGGTACGCTGAACAATGGGATATAGTTGTGACTATTAGGATGATGGATTGAATAAACATTGGTTAAAAGTATGAAGTTATTAAACAATAGGTTTATATTTTAAAAACATCAATGCCACAGGTTGCGATGATTAAATTAATAGAAAGGAGTTATAGGGTTATATTAGAAGGTGTAGTGAACTTAATGAAACGTGGTATTATATAGTGTCTTCCAGGATTGATGGAAGTCTCCTATAGCATTATGTTAAGGGATGCCTGGGATAAAATATAATGTCTTACTTACACGGAGTATGTGATTATATTGGCTAATGAATGAAATATGACATTTACAGGGACGACAGGAACAATAGAAGGGGAGACAGATTTTCCTAGGGGGTTGATCAAATAATTGATAATGGATCATTTGAGATGAGATCACATGTAGCAGATTTAGGGTAATCAATTAAATCATTGTATACTCTAGGAATTTTGAGTGGTTTTATGGATTAGTTATGAGGAATTAGATTGATACAAACGATTATTGATGAGTTAGGACTGGGGATATCTGTATCATGTTTTGTGTGTACTTACCATCTTTAGATTACTGATGGTAATTGAAGGTTAACAAAATGTATAACCAGGAGAAAGAGATTAGCTTATCTCATTGGAATGTTGCCCAGGGCTAGGGGGAGCAGTAGTGAAGTTAGGCAGTATTTAGGTCGTAAAAGTGAGCTACCAAATTAAGTGGGGCCTGGCTATTTTTGGTTGTTGTTTTTCAATTGGGTGTTTCAAATAAAAAACATCACACCTAGTATGATGTTTATAAAGGGGGTTGTTATGTTGAATTTAGGGGGTTTTCAACAGTTCATAGGTGATGGGTCTTAAAGGAGCACACACAGTGAATTTAATGGAGTTTTTCAGTTTTTGACTGAGTTTGGAGTGTGCATGATTTCTTGTGGGAGTGGATGTCATGAGGACTTGGTGTTTACTATGCTGTGGGATGGAACGGTTTGTTGGGTGATTTCAATGGCCTCTGGGCTCTGTTTTGACTTTCTGGTGTTGATTGGTCATCCACACTGGTGGTTCTGGGGGCATGAGAGGTTGAGGGTAATTGAGGGTTGAGGGTAATTTATAGTGCTGTGAAAAGTGTGAAGAAGATTATAATTTGGTAATAATAGGATTTGAACCATAAAATAACAGAAGAGGGAGAGAGCTTTCCCTGAATGAGGGATACCTGTTGCTAGTCAATTGTACTAATCTTGGATTACTTTTACGGGATAGAAGTAAGTTTAGATATTATCAAATGTTGTCATTTAAATTTCATTTTTATTATGCTTTAATAAACAACAAGTTGGTATTTGAAACTAAATTAATGCAATGAGCTGCAGTAATCAGAGGAAGGCACAATCTAATGCGAAACAGCTATTACTTAGTAATAATAGGAAGCTGGATAGGAGAATTTAGGATAGGGACTAGCTGTCCAGAAATATTTAGAAGAAACATGGTGATGAGGGAGTTTTTTTAGTGGACTATTAGATATAAATGGGTTAATCACGAACATAGAGTTTTTTAATTGTTTGTTGCTAGGCGGAAGGCTTAGTTGGGTTATTTCAGTGTGTGGGTGAAGTGAAAGGTGACCTAGGGTCGAATTGCTCTCTTACTTACGTCCTATGGCTGTCCTACGTTATCAGTGAATGAAAGCAGAAGGGAGCCTTTTGCTTCTCTCCTCAAACAAAGAGGAAAAAGCTGCCAGGGTTGAGCAGAGTTCAGGCTAAAACCTTTGTCTCTCCTTTGCTATCTTCTTGATTGATTACAGCATGAAGGGGGGTTTGTGTTAGGTTTGAAAGATTTAAGTATGGACCTGTCATGTCCAACCATCAGTCTTCAGCCCGGGAGAGCCGGGGTAGAACAGAGTTTGAACTAAACATGAGTGTTTTTACAAGATAAGGGATTGATTGGATTACTAATGATTCTGAACTAAATGAAAGTCGAATTTAGCCGCCATAAAAGACAAAGGAAGTGGGAGGAGCAATAAAGAAGCAAGGGACAGTCTCAAAAATAAATAAGGGATGGCAATTGGATGATAAATTACCAATATTACCTAAGTGATTGTTTAGGTAGGTGGTAATATTGACACATGAGCAGAACCAAGTGTCAAGAGGGGGGAAGAGGGTAGTGGTAGGATTAAATAATAAATATACGAAGGAGAGGACAAAATACTTAAAAAAAAACATTTTTTTAGATATGGTCTAGAAAGAGAATACTTATGTGAACGGTATGATTAGAGAGGGGTTAAGGAAAACACACAGGAGAGCAGGAAGAAATGGGGTACAAGGTCTACCGATAGTATTAATGACGATCAGGAGAACTCCAGATGAAGAAGGGTTATTGCCATTGGGGAAGGGATTTGGTAGACCATATAGAATGCCCGAGTTAGGAGGACCGGAGCAGGCAGAAATAGAAATGAAGAGCACCCTAGCAGAAAACGTGAGAAGGTAGTTATTAACCACACCGGTATGTCAGAGGATTTGTGCCCCACAGGTGAACTAAAGGAGAAGGTGACCCACTATATCTAACCAGGTGACTGGTGAGCATCCAGTCCCTAAAGAAGAAAGACTGGAAGCAGGCCTGTAGGGAAGGGCCCTATCAGGTTATATTGGTCACTGCCTTTGCCATTAGAATAGCAGAAAGAGCAACCTGGGTCCATGTTACCCACTGCAAAAAGGTAAGAACACATACAAGCACCACTGAACACACGCAGAGTTAGAGAGAAGAACTGGACCAATAGGGTCTGGGGATCACCTCTGTTAACGAAGATCTCCTACCCCGACCTATCATCACTGTAGTGTGTTCTCAGGGTGTGAGTATGGGGTAATACCAAGCAGAAAGACTGAGGACAGGAGAGGGTTGGCGGTTTTTGGGAATAGGGGTGACTTGAGCTGCATCATAGTCTCGGCAATGGTCTTGATATGTCAAGATCCACCACCAATTACGCTATGCCCTTACCATTGTTAAGAAGTAAAAGAGAAGAAAAGCGACCCGACATACTGACCGTCAAGGACGAGTGGTTTAAAAAAACGGAGTGATGTTGTCACGAGAATTTCTATCTCTAATTAATCAAACTTAATGCTTTGAATAATTCCCAGAGGGTGTAAGGCTCTGGTTTAATCATTAATTAAACGAAGGTCCACAACCAGCAAGAATGATCTGTATGTTTAATCATGGAGAGCTCTGCCGCCAAAAAATACATATACAGCTTTTATACCCCTTGACACACAAAGGCACTTTGCTCCGCCCATCTTTAGGAGGCTTTTAAACAGTTTCTCAGTCCCATTCACCCTGGAATGTTTTCTCAGCAGTTTCTAACTCCCCCCTCCCCTCTGTTAGTGGGTTGACACTACATTATAACTCTAACACTGTTCACACATTTATACTGTATTTGGGGTGAAATCCTTTAGTCATTATTCTTAAAATACAAATTAATCTATCAATCCACCCCTTTGACTAAATGTTTTCACATTCAGGATAAATGTATTTACAAACATGATTAATCTCAGAGATTAGTTATATTTATCTACTTCCAATCATAGGTCTTCTTTTTAAGATTTTCCCTATGACCTTCATACGTCAGAACCAATAAACATTTCATCCAATTGCGGTCTTTCAGGGTCAAAGTCCTCGTTATCCCCCAAGCCTGGAGGATCGTATTTCCCACTCTCCTGGTCAGAGTCCGGAGTCGGTCCATCTCTCATCATTTGGTGAGATACTGCATTCACCAACGCCTTACTCACCAATCCTCGGACACAGGGAACAAAACAACAACCACATAATACAAGAAAACCCATACAAACGCTGACTGCCCCTAACATGGTGGCTGCTATGGTTTTCCATTTACCAAACATGGTATCAAACCACCCTGTCCAAGATGTACTAACTCCTGAGTTTTCAGCCCATTCTTCACTTAGAGCAGTTCATTCTGCAAGAGCTCTGGTGACCGTCCCATCCGGTGTGGTGGTGTTAGGGATAAAATGTGCAACAATGGCTTATCATTCTATAGACACCGGCCCTTTCTGCCTGATCTAGAGCCAACCTCTTTTCCTAAGTCATGAGTGAGATGGCGGATAATTGTTCAGAGATCCCTTTTACTGCATCCCTAGTCTGGCCAATAAATCGTTGTTGGTCGTAATAGATATAATTAATCCAATCCACAATTTTGTTTATTGTCACCCACCAAAAGAACGTGGTAGTAAATACTTCCCCTAATTCTTTCATAGCTTGGTATCCATCCGATACCCCCCTTGGTATCCCAATCGCATCCATCTAAATAGGGCTATTCTCCTTCTTGTTAAAACTCCTCCTACGTCTGTTTAACCCTTTCCTTGGTTCCTGGTGACTAATTCTAACTAGCTGAATCAGTAGAACCAGGGCGCACGTATCTGGCCACCCTTTTGGTATTCTCTGCCTTATACTGCCTTTACTGGCACACGCCCACCAGGTCATCCCCAAAGCCAACACCTCCTTTGGCCGCCATTCCTTCCAGTTCTCTGCTGCCAATGACTGGAACGAATTGCAAAAATCTCTGAAGCTGGAGACTCTTATCTCCCTCACTAACTTTAAGCATCAGTTGTCAGAGCATCTTACTGATCACTGCACCTGTACACAGCCCATCTGAAATTAGCCCACCCAACTACCTCATCCCCATGTTATTTATTTTGCTCATTTGCACCCCAGTATCTCTATTTGCACATAATCTCTTGCACATCTATCATTCCAGTGTTAATACTAATTGTAATTATTTTGCACTATAGCCTATTTATTGCCTTACCTCCATAACTTGCTACATTTGCACACACTGTATATATATTTTCTGTTGTATATTTTGACTTTATGTTTTTTTTTTTACCCCATATGTAACTCTGTGTTGTTGTTTTTATCGCACTGCTTTGCTTTATCTTGGCCATGTCGCAGTTGTAAATGAGAACTTGTTCTCAACTGGCTTACCTGGTTAAATAAAGGTAAAATAAAAAATAAAAAAATAAACGCCCACCACCCATCGGTTACAGGGGCTGTAAGGTTCAGAATTCTCTCCTGTGCTTCTGAACTTAAGTCAATCACATTACTACTATCTCCAATTGATAATTGGTGATGTCTTTGTTTCTCTTTACCCCCCATCTGGATGTTCAGTCCCGCCCGGTCTCATATCCCCATCCCCAAGTGTTTTTAAACACTTGAGTCTAGGAACAATCCGCCGTGGGGGCCGAACACGAATATAATGGGATTTTATAATCCCAAATTGCTTATTGACATGTACCCCACCCATTGGCTACGTCCCTAACCTTTATTTTGAATCATACAGTCTGCCCTTCTCTGACTCCCACCTGCTCCACCATGGGAGTCATCGCTTTCAGCAATGGTGACGGAGTCATCAACTTCAGCCGAAGCAGCCAGTGTGCTGCCAATAAAAGTTGTGGCTGTCATGCCACCATCCTCTGCCGCAGTAGGCGAGCCACCACCTCCAGCAGTGGCCAGCCTTTGGTGTCGTACTCAGCACCAATGGACGGTGCCCCAGCAGCCCTGCACCAGCTGAGTCAGAGGGTCCTTCACCACACCTGTGGTGTTCCATGGGGCAGCCCAAGACTGCTTCTGTGTCCTTGTGCACTCTCCTCACGGGTGAACCCCTTACTTGCACCAGAGCAGGCACCCTCCTGGCCCCCATGGATCTCTAAAATGACACTGACTATCAGCTGCCCCTCTAGTTCGGCCAGATACACACAAGGACTGGATTTAACCCGGTCTGGTCCCTTCACTGCTCTGGCCCTTTGCCCTTCCTCTCCTACCGGATAGGATTTAGCGCTTATGGACTGAGCCCCCCCATTGAGGTATTTTCCGATGTGTGGATTTCCATAAGAAATCCAGGGAGGGCTGTCAGAAAGGCCATGCCTGTGCACGTGACTTTCCCCACAGTCCCATTAGGGTGATTTCTCCCCTTCTCAGCTGTATGTCACAGCCTGGGTTCAGCCAATAGGCGTGTGCCCGAATTGACATTTGGATACTGGCCCCTCTTAGGCTAGCTCAGAGCGCAAAGTGGTTAGGAGTCATGACCGCAGTCAAATTCCACACGACCGTTAGTCACGGTAACTAGTCTTCTCCAAAACTGTGCTCTGATGCTGATGATGGTCATTAGTAGCCTACCAAACGTGTTAACTGCCTGGTACTCAGCACTCTATTGTCCCTCTAATCACTCGGACATCAATGCAAATGTAATCGAAAATCTAATCAAAACACTTCATGAGAGCCCATGAGCTCATGTTACCCAACATTTATATAGGCTATGCAATTGCATGAGAAAACAGAGTTTTGATGGCCTCTATTAAAAAAGAGGATCCCATCAGCTTTCTATAGGCTAGGCCTACTATATTTATTTCTCAACTTTCCTAATAGTAAGCTCATTGCTTCTCTTTACAACAGGAGTATAGCCTACCTGGCCGGCATGAAAATGAACCACGTGAAAAGCGTCTTCCATTCGCTATTTAAGTGCATAGATGACGTATCTTTTTCCCCTGCCCCTGTTTCAAGACAGGTGCACAATAATGGTCCATTCTAAATCAAAACTAATTTCACACATTTATTATTTAGTATATGTAAAGACAAGATTACATCAAGAATAGTCGGATGGGTGACAATATTATTACTTGTGAATTATGTATCCTCACTTGTGAATGATGACCTGCATGTGCAGTAAGGCAAGAAACAGCTCATGACTTTTTTTTGCGACTTCAAATCATAGTCACACACCTCATGTAGCCTAGCCCATAGGCCTATATGTTTTGATAAGGTTTGTATCACAACTAAAGTGGCCAAATGACTTCTTAAAATTAAGCACATTAATCTGCTTTACAACCGGTGTATCAATCAATCAATCAAATGTATTTATAAAGCCCTTTTTACATCATCAGATGTCACAAAGTGCTATACAGAAACCCAGCCTAAAACCCCAAACAGCAAGCAATGCAGATGTAGAAGCACGAAAGGCAGAAACCTAGGAAGAAACCTAGAGAGGAACCAGGCTCTGAGGGGTGGCCAGTCCCCTTCTGGTGTCGCTCCTAACTGGCATACATTGGCGGCGTGTGAGTTTCGAGTTTGGGGAAGATAATTTTCACCATAAAATGTCACCTTTATAATAAATAAAGTATTCAGACCCCTTCACTTTTTCCACATTTTGTTACAGCCTTATTCTAAAGTGGATTAAATTGTTTGTTTTTTCTCCCTCATCAATCAACACACAATACCCCATAATGACAAAACAAAAACAGGTTTGTAGACATTTTTCTAATATATATATTTTTTAAAATCACATTTAAATAAGTATTCAGACCCTTTACTCAGTACTTTGTTGAAGCACCTTTGGCAGCGATTACAGCCTCGAGTCTTCTTGGGTGTGACGCTACAAGCTTGGCACACCTGTATTTGGGGAGTTTCTTCCATTCTTCTCTGCAGATCCTCTCAAGCTCTGTCAGGTTGGATGGGGAGCGTCGCTGCACAGCTATTTTCAGGTCGCTCCAGAGATGTTCGATAGGGTTCAAGTCTGGGCTCTGGCTGGGCCACTCAAGGACATTCAGAGACTTGTCCCGAAGCCACTCCTGCGTTGTCTTGGCTGTGTGATTAGGGTCGTTGTTCTGTTGGAAGGTGAACCTTCGCCCCAGTCTGAGGTCCTGAGCTCTCTGGAGCAGGTTTTCATCAAGGATCTCTCTGTACTTTGCTCCGTTCATTTCCCCTCGATCCTGACTAGTCTCTGCCGCTGAAAAACATCCCTACAGCATGATGCTGCCACCACCATGGATGGTATTGGCCAGGTAATGAGAGGTGCCTGGTTTCCTCCAGTCGTGACGCTTGGCATTCAGGCCAAAGAGTTTAATCTTGGTTTCATCAGACCAGAGAATCTTGTTTCTCCTGGTCTGAGAGTCTTTAGGTGCCTTTTGGCAAACTCCAAGCGGGCTGTCATGTGCCTTATACTGAGGAGTGTCTTCCGTCTGGCCACTCTACCATAAAGGTCTGATTGGTGGTGTGCTGCAGAGATGGTTGTCCTTCTGGAAGGTTCTCCCATCTCCACAGAGGAACTCTGGAGCTCTGTCAGAGTGACCATCGGGTTCTTGGTCACCTCCCTGACCAAGGCCCTTCTCCCCCGATTGCTCAGTTTGGCCGAGCGGCCAGCTCTAGGAAGAGTCTTGGTGGTTTCAAACTTCTTCCATTTAAGAATGATGAGGCCACTCAGTTCTTGGGGACCTTCAATGCTGCAGAAACGGTTTGGTACCCTTCCCCAGATCTGTGCCTCGACACAATCCTGTCTCTGAGCTCTACGGACAATTCCTTCGAACTCATGGCTTTTGCTCTGACATGCACTGTCAACTGAGGGTCCTTATATAGCCTTTCCAAATCATGTCCAATCAATTGAATTTACCACAGGTGACTCCAATCAAGTTGTAGAAACATCTCAAGGATGATCAATGGAAACAGGATGCACCTGTGCTCAATTTCGAGTCTCATAGAAAAGGGTCTGAATACTTATGTAAATAACGTATTTCTGTTTTTGTTTTTAATACATTCGCAAAAATTCTAAAAACCTGTTTTCGCTTTGTCATTATGGGGTATTGTGTGTAGACTGATCAGACATTTTTTATATTTAATCAATTTTAGAATAATGTGGAAAAAGTGAAGGGGTCTGAATACTTTCCTAACACTCACTCATCAAGTCTTACATTCCATTACCTTTCTCTCTCCAACCCTGTTGGAAAAACCAATTTGACCAACTGAAGCTGGTTTGACCATATCATAGCCTAGAATTTAAAAATCTCCTACCTGTGGATTTATTTGCCCCTTTAGGGAGGGTTCAACATTTGAGATATAGAAATTATATAATGGTCTTGTGTCCTCCAGACCTACTCAATGAATAAGCAACTATAGCTTCAAACAATGTTCAACATTCTTTATTTAACTCAAGGAATTGTATTCATTTACTGATACAGACATATCATAGACATTAAGGGCTGTTGTAGTTGGACTTGTTGCATAGAGCACCTTTTATAAGGACAATAATTGAGATTCTGTCTATATTGATATACACGTGCCCTCAGTGGAACATACAAGGGTAAAATCCAATGTGAAAGCAATGTGATTTGATTGTATATCACCTGCTCACAAGTTTTGGAAATGCTTAGACTGTTAAAGCTAATGTCCTCCAGTGGGTGGCAGTAAAAGTCATGAAATAATCACACAATTTTACATTTTAGTCATTTAGCAGATGCTCTTATCCAGAGCAACTTACAGTAAGTAGTAAGTCGAACCCACAACCCTGGCGTTGCAAGCGCCACGCTCTACCAACTGAGCCACACAGGATCACACAATCAACCAGGATGAAATCAGACACAATGTATAATACATAATCTACATACTGTATGCAACAGTCTAGGTCTATACTGAAGCAGGAAGAAGAATAAAAGCCACAGCACTGACGTTCTTTAAATGTCACATTTAATGAGTTTCACCACTGTACCTCAAATCTATACTGTTAGAAACCGGACATTTTTCCCAACACACACGTGAGCACATCCAAGGAGTCAATTCCGGTCTCAACTTCACATTGGCTTTAAGGTCCTTGTAAGCAGAGCTTTATAGATATATTTATTGTAAATTGTATTCAAATTACATTACCTCTGAGTATAAACTTCAAATGTCTTATAAAAATGTGTGACAGCACAAGTAGTACCTATCCAAATTTAGCCCAATATCAGTTGCAGAGTTCAAGTTAGTCTCTCTCACAGCAAACACCATATTTTTGTCTAACATTATTTTTTGTAGACATTTAAAATTAGCATCAGTGGGTTTTTGTACTTCATTTCAACACAAAATCTCTTGAAGAAAAGATACTACCATCTTCACACACATATTACACATGGAGACAAGGGGGGGAGGAGAGGGGGGGTCATAGCCTATCAAATATATGACTCAACGTCAACTAACAGTCTGTAATTGCTTGGCTATTGATAGGGTCTTTTAATACAATGACATGATAGGATGGATCCCACCTCTGGCAAATTTGAAATCGTTTTTCAAATGAGTGAAGAATTAAACTTGCAGGTTTTTTATTTCAATATAAAAGCTGGAAGGGACATTCAAGTTTTATTTTTATTTCTCCACATGAAGTGCTAAACTTGTGGAGGTAGACAAACCAAGTAATTGAGCTCAAGAGGTAGAGACCAACATTGTGATTCCTTTATATACATATACACACAATAGTAAAGTGTTTCTCTAAGGTAAAATAATTTATTATAATAATAATAGTATAATAATAGTAAGAAAAAAGCCTTCTACTTCAATATATCCACAGCTCTGCAGTACACACAAGACACAATTAACATAATTGGTTATGTGTTTTTTCATTTGTTTTCTGAATCATTTGTTTTGGATAATTTTTGTCTTCTACACACTCTAGTACAGGGGAAAACATAAAAAAGACAAAAGAAAATATATACATTTATAAGCAAGTCTCAAAAATAAAATAAAATGCACATCCCTAAAAATATGCAGGCTCATACACCTTCTATACAGCAGTATTGTTCTGAGTTTTCATTTCTGTCTTTTCCTCCATTGTAGATTTTGTTTTAAATCTTTGTTTTTTTCACGTATTTACATATCATATTCTGTGGATCATGAGAAAGCATGCCATAGAATGTTGACTGAAAGAAATAAAAAAGAATAATCAAAAAATATATTAAATTGTTTTCTTCTGAGAGTTTATTTTATTGGCGTAGGTGCAGGTGTGGGTGACATGAAACATCGCTATGGGGAGTGAGGCTTAAAGTAGACCTAATGTATCTGTTTGACACCATTCCTTTGATAAGGTGACACCCCCTCACCAAAGCAACTCACTGTAGTTAGTTAAACATCCTCATTCGCACGTGACAGGACACACGTATAAGCAACACGCACACACCCCTCGTTGGAACCCTACAGAATAAATTAATGTCTTCAAGGAATGGCAACATCCCCTCGTATCATCAAACATCTTTTTTTTTTTGTAAATCTTGGTTTCGCTTTAGAATAATTTTATTATTTTGGTTTGGCTGATTGTAACTAGGTATGTATTGACAGAACATGGACATACAGTGTACGGTAGGACTATAGATTCAGCAGACATGGTAGGGGAACCAGTGAATGTCTGTATCCCTTATACTCTTAACATGCCTGTTCATATGGTACAGTACGTTTAACAGCAGATTACTTGAATTCAGTCTCCAGAGAGAAAATGCAACGACCAAGTAGCACCCCAACATGGCCTTCTTGTTACTGTAGCACAAAACCTGTGCTGAATACCACAATATCAATATGTAGCCTAAACTACTGTCTCTCTGTCCCCTGGCATGCTACTGTACTTCAGCTCTCAGTGGCGCTTCTTTCCCACTAATAGTCGATTATTTGAAGCAACCACATTCCAGGGTTAACTCATTTTACCCAGTTAATACTGACACAGTGCCATACTTCCACATGCCCATATTTGGGTTAGGTGTGCGAGTGTGTGTGCCGTGTGGGGTGTGAGGGGTTCTCGCCATACGTATCGCAACCAAGTGGCATGCAGAGCACACATCTCTTCACAAATACTGACTTCTAACCCGGGGGACAGCAGGCAGAAAACAAACAGCAATAGAGCAGGAAAACTAATTTAACAACAAAAGAACGATGAAACCCTCTGACTATACTGTTTAACAGTACACCACAAATAAATAAAAAGCATTATCTCTAATTGAACGCTATGATTTATCAGGGAGGCGGTGGGGAGGGGGTTAGCTAGCGTGAGTAGGTACTGTCTTAAATCTTGTGCTATACATAAAAATAACACCCTTTCCGGACCTCGTCTCCCTCCATTAATAAATAAGTGATGACTATGCATGTATGGAAGTGGACGGGAGCTGTGCGTTGCCCTCTGGGACTGCAGGCAGAGACTACGAGGACTCTCTGTAGCCTAATGCCTCTGTCTCATCCCTGGCTTTACACACATTTTCAAGCCCACGAGGGTGGCCCTTATATCACCTCTGCACAATGTTTGTATGCACATGCGTGTGTGCATCCATTAGTGGGTTTGCATCTACAGAGCAGTGTGGGTATACACTTGCATACATAGCACACTCTAAAAGTCCCTCCATAACCCAGTCAGCAGTGGTTGGTTGGGTTCATTTTAAAACGTCATAGTTAGTATTACAGTACACATACAGTGGACATTGCTAGTCCTAGACTCCAGTGAAATGCTACGCAGGTTGTTTTTTTTTTCTTCTTGTCCTCAGTAGTCCAGCGCGGGCCATGGGCGGGGGGCGTGGCCCAGACAGCAGCTATTCCCACACCAGGGGGGACGGGGGCATCTCAGAGGGCTGGGCCACAGTGGAACTGTCAGGGAGAGACGGGAGAGAGAGAGCGAGGGAGACGAGTGAAAGAAAGAACAAAAGAGGACACAGATAGATGACGGGACAGGGAGAGATGGAAAGATATGGTCATTCACTTGCACTGCCGCACCACCACTTTCTGTTTAGTTAGCAGCATGCATCTATTGCAGAGGACATGCAGAAAAAGCAATTAACTAATGCTTCACAATAACTTTCAGAATGTTGGCTGGCTGGCTGGCTGGCTGGCTGGCTGGCTGGCTGGCTGGCTGGCTGGAGCGAAACTCACTAATCAGATGTTTTAGGCCGGGTAATAACAAACTGCAAGGAAAAATATACTTTTATTGGCTGCCAATGAGGAAAGCTGGCCAATGGAATGGACTGTTACTGTTCTTGTTGTGACACAGAAGAACACAGGTATCAAGGTGTGGCAGGTAGATTAGGTAAGGGAAGGTAAGCTGAGGAAAGGTAAGCTGACATGCTCACAGGACCAGGTCAAGTAGGGTCAATGTCATCTAACAAGCTATCAAGCTTCTAAGAAGTGGTTACCTTTCAAACTAGCTCAATTCCAAAAATCCAAACAATGAAGAATCCGGTGGTATCCCCCGGCAGAGGCCTCTAGTCTTACCTGATAAAGCTTTTGAAAGCGGCTGACTGGGGGTTGATGCAGAGCGGCACTCTGTTCCCCTTCTGCTGCTCCAGGATGAACTGGTGAATGATCTCTGTGGAAGACAGAGTCAGACTCAGGGAGACAAACCTAACACACTCTTTAGAGTTAAACCGAGTTTCACAGTAAGCTTTTTAACCGGTGTTGACTTATTGTGTTATACAGTACAGTATGTACTGCTTGTTTGAAATTAGGTAAAGATCTATTTCGAAGTGTGGATCTTCACTTAGAACAATCTGGTATGTATTTAGAAATCCCGTGGTAAAATGGTGGTTGCATTACAATGATCTACTGATTTATTATGCTTCATTGGGATTCATTAAAACAAGCTTTGTTGTGTAGCTACCACTTAGGACCAGGTAGATAGTTGAAATAAGTACCGAAGAGGAAAGGGAGAGAGAAGGAGGAGGGAGGAAGGCCAGGTTTATTTTGACCCTCCACCAGAGTAAGCCTGCTTTTAGAAGACATCCTCACTAATACCTGCTGACAGAACAGGCCACCACTGATCTGGGTCTCCCCGCAGAGAGAGAGAGGAGGGAGGGAGGGAGAGAGAGAGAACAAATGTCTAAACGAGAGGAAGTGCTTCTAGGGATGTGACTAAAGGCGTCAGCAAGCTTCAGTTTGATTGGCGCCTAGCCGAACTCGGCCAAGCGAACCGAACGAGTGTGCTCGCATACTCCCTTAAAAGACCTTCGCTTGAAAAACGAGAAGAAATAGGCAATAGTACTGTTTGTCTATTTTGAGACGCTGTAGCCAGTATACACTTCCACAAAATAGTCAGAATTAATCTAAGATAACTCAAGAAATCTTTCATTAATTTTGACGTTTTTGCAGAGGAGAGTTTAGTCGCGCAATTTTACATCTAACTAAGATGTTTGGTGCAGTATTTCTCAATGAAAAAACGTGCATCAAAACAAGTCGTCTCTCATTGTATGACAACAAAGACTTTATTGAAGAATCCCTACTGTTGACCAATCACCGACAAAGGGGTGTAGACTTCGGCTACACACTTCGGCTTGCCTCGAGAAAAAATTTTGTGTGTCCGAACAGCCGGGAAAAAAACATACCGAAGTCCAAAACGAAGAAAAACTTCACAAAATGTTGTCATAATATATGCACAAACTCTTCTGAACTGTTTCGGCTGGGAAGCATGAGGACGCCTTAACACACAGAGGCATGATCTGCACATGGTCTCAGGGCTGATTGGATTCAATTAGGACCTCAGGCGTCTGTAAAGCTGCCTGTTTCACAATAATTGTGGTATGAGGTTAAGTTGGGATAAGACTTTCACCATGTAAGCAATGGATGAATGTCTATGTATCACCCATTGAACCAATTAGCGTTAGCAAAAGCAGGCTCTCTTTGCAAATCCAGTGGAAAAACATAACCCGGTAGCATGAAGGGGATAAAAATGGATGAGATAGATAGGCCTAAGACAGAGGATCAAATAAAAAAACTTGAAAGGGCTAATTCCCACAGCAAAAATCTGCCCTCTGCTGGTTGGTGGACAGACCCACCTTTGACCTGTCTAACAGAGGTCAGATTCTTCTCAAAGCCGTCGTCGAACTTGGGGGTGGTGACGGGCTCGAAGTCGCTGGTGTAGACGCGGCCAGAGGAGGTGGTGTAGCAGCACTTACACATGCAGGTGTGGTACCTCAGTCGGCCCTCGTCCAGGTAGGGGTGGGCCAGGGCATCCTTCGCTGAGATCCGCTTCGACTTGGGGAGGGCCAAACACACACTGATTTACACACACTGATGTACACAGACTACACACACTGATGGAATACATACAGGACTATGAAATCCCTCCAAATCAAATGGTCTGTTTGATAAAGCGTTTGCTGTCTCTCATTAACAGCAGTCTACTACACATTCTCTCTTTTGAGGACACCCCACATTAAAACTAGACCTTGGAATCAAATCAAATCAGCCTCAACTGAATAACCAACTGACTAGTCATCAATATCCCACTGACAGGAGCCAGCCTCTGAAACGAAGGGGGAGAAGCCCTCTAGTCTGGATAAAGACCACCGAAAAGAAAGGTCTACTTATTTCCACATTACAGATCTCAATGAGACAACCCTGTATTCAGTAGGCCTCGATAACTCAATGTTTGTGGCCCCCATCATTACCATGTGTCAGATTCCTACTAATCCGTTAGTGACAGAGCTTCAGAATCATTACAACGTTCATCTTATTTCCCCAGGCAGTCAGGAGATGACAATAAACACCACTGTGTGTGTTCTGTCAACGCTAGCTGCTAGTAGGGTTTCTGCACACGAACACACGTGCAGTCACACACACAGTCTCACACACACACAGTCTCACACACACACACACACACACACACAGTCACACACACAGGCCCATGGATGTAGAACAAGCCTGCAATATTGTTTGGTTTTAATCATCTCCTAAGTGCATGAATAAGTAAAGGTGAGGGTCGGGGGAGAGAAGACGGCAAAGTTAATCAACCTCCCTTTGTTGCATAAGACAGTGAATAAGCGTCAACGTGTCAACCTAACTCATGAAAGGAGGATGTTGTTGCAGGGCAGTAGGGTCAAGGCAGTGCCCTTTAGGGGTTGGACTTAGAGACATATGCACTGGGGGAACAGTCTTACACCACGGCTGTCCATCACCCTGGATTGGCCACTGGCCAGAGGTGAAAGCCTGCCATTGAAGCCAACGTCATTCAATCCAAAGCTGGATTGTTGATTACAGTCAGTGACAATAGTGTCTAGGGTTACCACCACCTTCCCCATGTTCCCTTTGTTCAGAATCGACACCCTAGGATGTTGAATTCATATCCTGCCAATGTGTATTGTAGTTGAATGTACTGTACAGAAGTGATGCTAAAACTGTCTCTGTACCATAAGGTATACTCATACGTTTTAGGAAAATAAGATATGTTATTCAGACAGAAAGCCAAAAAGCTTCTTCAGTCTGTAAGTAGGAGCCAAAACTCTTGAGTAGAGTATTATTTTACATCTCTGCATATGGTGTCCAATCTGCAGGCCATTTAGCCATTGAACCATTACTTGTAATGAGGAGATTATTTTTGTTTATTTTCTTTGGTTAGGCAGAAATTGCATCCTATTACTGTGGAGTATAATGATCTGTTTCCCAACAGGCAGTCAGGCGCACACGCACACACACACACACACACACACACACACACACACACACACAACTCACCGGATCGAACACAAGCATCCTGCACAGGAGGTGGACAGCTTCGTGGGTGGCCTGGCTGGACAGGGTGTACAGGACAGGAAGGGATGGCTGCAGAGACAGGAAATGACATACAGTCTGTCAAATAGTCACACGCACAGTCAACTTAACCAAATAAAGCTTTTTCAATGCTGGCCTTGTTTTTATTACACCTTGAAAACACCTTGGATGATGATATCATGAACTGTACATTCAACATTACATTTTTGACATTCAGAAGAAGCATCTACCTGTGAAGGGAGTGTAGATGGTAGTACAGTTTTTGTACAGCACCCAAAAACATGATGTGATTTTATGTGACAACGGGAAAAATATTGCAATGTGGATTCAATTGAATTGAGTCCTAGATCTTATCTGTGGCATCAAAGCCAGCCACAGCCAATGATTTTACAAATCTCTCCTTCACTTCCATACGTCTTCCACGCTGCCGCCAAAGGGATCCTTCAAATGATAGCCGTGTGCTCATCTCTACAAGGAGGTGGGCCCAGAAGAACAATGAGCAAGTTATTTTTACACTCTAATTATCTTCCCTGCCCCCATCCATCCCTCACTCTGTCTCTCTCTCTCTCTCTGTCTCTCTCTCTCTCTATCAAACTCAACAAAGTTGATTGAAAAAGCACACCGTTAATCGTTTGTTTTCCCTGATTAGGTTTTGCCGGTGCGAGCAGATGCAAGCCCGACTGGTAATTCACGCTCATCAGGAGATTACTTTCTGTCACAACACACACCACTCCCTCCGCTGTGTTTCACCCAGCGCAATCACCAAGGAGAGGAGGACGAGAGCAGAGGAGAGGAGAGGGGGAGGAGAGCAGAGGAGAGGGGTAGGAGAGGGAGAGGAGAGGAGAGGGCGGGGAGAGGGGGAGGAGAGGGAGAGGAGAGCAGAGGAGAGGAGAGGGAGAGGAGAGGGGGAGGAGAGCAGAGGAGAGGGGTAGGAGAGGGAGAGGAGAGGAGAGGGCGGGGAGAGGGGGAGGAGAGGAGAGGGAGAGGAGAGCAGAGGAGAGGAGAGGGAGAAGAGAGGGGGAGGAGAGGAGAAGGAGAGGATAGGAGAGGGGAGGAGAGGGAGAGGAGAGACGATGGGGAGGAGAGGAGAGGGGGAGGAGGAGAGGAGAGGAGATCAGAGGAGAGGAGAGGTGGCGGAGAGGAGAGGGGGAGGAGAGGAGAGCAGAGGAGAGGAGAGGGGTGGGAGAGAAGAACAGAGGAGAGGGGTAGGAGAGGAGAACAGAGGAGAGGGGTAGGAGAGGAGGGGAGAGGGGGAGGAGAGGGGGAGGAGAAGAGAGCAGAGGAGAGGGGAGGAGAGGGGAAGAAGAGGAGAGCAGAGGAGAGGAGAGGGGGAGTAGAGGAGAAGGAGAGGAGATCAGAGGGGGCGGAGAGGAGAGGGGAGGAGAGGAGAGCAGAGGAGAGGAGAGGGGGAGTAGAGGAGAAGGAGAGGAGATCAAAGGAGAGGAGAGGAGAGGGGGCGGAGAGGAGAGGGGGAAGAGAGGAGAGGCTTTTAGAGCTGCATTCTCAGGACAATGGACATGAAATGTTCACCTTTTTGTGTGGTATGGGTGTGTGTGTGCTTGCTCATGTGTGTGCAATGCGTGTGTGTCTGTGTTCCATTGGGCGGAGTTGATTGCAATGCGTGAGAACTACAGTGATAATTAAGTTCTCAGTTATCGGAAAGTATCATTTTCACAGCTAACTCTGTGCTTTGTGTGTGTTACATCAGTGTGTGTGTGTCACCATGGTGGCAATGTGTTGGGGCACGGTGCTGGGCAGAGAGAGAGAGAGCGAGACAGAGAGAGCGAGAGACAGAGAGAGAGAGAGACAGAGACAGAGAGAGAGAGTGTTGCGGTGCACAGTAGCATTAGTAGGCATTAGCCTGGGATTAGCAGGGGATGGAGTTCTAGACAGATGAAGGGGGCAGGAGAGAGAGGGAGGTGAGGCTAGACTGGACCCCTGTCCCTCTCCCTCTCCCTGTCCCGGCCCCATGATGCCGCCCGGGACCGTAGCCAAATTAAACAAATGATGACTCAGGAAGAGAGGCTGACTGGTGACGTAATGGCCAGGGCGCTGTTTCAGACTATCACTCAGAAACTCACACTGTGTCAAACAGTGTGAAGGATGAGACTGTCTGAGAGCAGCTGAAGGTTCTCTTTAAAGACAACATACAGATGCAGTAATAACAGCAGCTAATCTCCGTCTCTAGCCGGAGAAAGGCATCTCCTGTCAAACTAGGGCAAGTGGTCACCCAGCCCACTCCAAACTCCTCAGACTAAGCAAAAAGGGGTACATTGCCTGGTGTGTGTGCACTGTGCAGCCATCAGCAGTAGTTCTGGTGACTGGGTTGAGGGAGTATTTCAACATAGAATTTTGAGCTTTTCCCTGCATGGCAACTGACTGTACAGCTAGAGTGGTGGTGTGATGTCACAGTGCCTCAAGGCCTTGTTATTGTAAGCAGCCTGAGCCAGGTCAGGGCTTTCTCTCTCTCTCTCTCTCAGCCAGCCAGAGCCAGGTCAGGGCTTTCTCTCTCTCTCTCAGCCAGCCAGAGCCAGGTCAGGGCTTTCTCTCTCTCAGCTAGCCAGAGCCAGCTTCTCAAGGAGCACAGAGCCACAGGCTAGAGAGGTGTGTTTACAGGGCTTGGATCTCTCTCTCTATCTATCTATCTATCTATCTATCTATCTATCTATCTATCTATCTATCTATCTATCTATCTATCTATCTATCTATCTATCTATCAACAGGCTATCTATCTATCTATCAACAGGCTATCTATCTATATATCTCCTAACATGCTATCTATCTATCTCCTAACATGCTATCCATCCATCCATCCATCCATCCATCCATCCATCCATCCATCCATCCATCCATCCATCCATCCATCCATCCATCCATCCATCCATCCATCCATCCATCCATCCATCCATCCATCCATCCATCCATCCATCCATCCATCCATCCATCCATCCATGCTATCCATCCATCCATCCATCTAGCTATCTCCTAACAGGCTATCTATCTATCTCCTAACATGCTATCTATCTTAATAATCATCACATTTTATTTGTCACATACACGTGTTTAGCAGATGTTATTGCGGGTGTAGCGAAATGCTTGTGCTTCTAGCTCCGACAGTGCAGTAATATCTAACAATTTCACAACATATACCCAATACACACAAATCTAGTAAGGAATGGAATTTAAGAATATATACATTCATGAACAAGCAATGACAGAGCGGCATGGACTAAGATACAGTAGAATATTATAGAATAGAATACAGCATATACAGTTGAAGTTGGAAGTTTACATAAACTTAGGTTGGAGTCATTAAAACTCGTTTTTCAACCACTCCACAAATGTTTTGTTAACAAACTATACTTTGTGCATGACACAAGTAATTTTTCCAACAATTGTTTACAGACAGATTATTTCACTTATAATTCACTGTATCACAATTCCAGTGGGTCAGAAGTTTACATACACTAAGTTGACTGTGCCTTTAAACAGCTTGGAAAATTCCAGAAAATGGTGTCATGGGTTTAGAAGCTTCTGATAGGCTAATTGACATAATTTGAGTCAATTGGAGGTGTACCTGTGGATTTATTTCAAGGCCTACCTTCAAACTCAGTGCCTCTTTGCTTGACATCATTGGAAAATCAAAAGAAATCAGCCAAGACCTCAGAATTTTTTCTGGGTTCATCCTTGGGAGCAATTTCCAAAGGCCTGAAGGTACAGTGTTCATCTGTACAAACAATAATACACAAGTATAAACACCATGGGACCACGCAGCCATCATACCGCTCAGGAAGGAGACGTGTTCTGTCTCCTAGAGATGAATGTACTTTGGCAAATCAATCCCAGAACAACAGCAAAGGACCTTGTGAAGATGCTGGAGGAAACAGGTACAACAGTATCTATATCCACAGTAAAACGAGTCCTATATCGACATAACCTGAACAGCCGCTCAGCAAGGAAGATGCCACTGCTCCAAAACCGCCATAAAAAAGCCAGACTACGGTTTGCAACTGCACATGGGGACAAAGATCATACTTTTTGTAGAAATGTCCTCTGGTCTGATGAAACAAAAATAGAACTGTATGGCCATATTGACCATCGTTATGTTTGGAGGAAAAAGGGGGTTGCTTGCAAGCCGAAGAACACCATCCCAACTGTGAAGCACGGGGGTGGCAGCATCATGCTGTGGGGGTGCTTTGCTGCAGGAGGGACTGGTGCACTTCACAAAATAGATGGCATCATGAGGAAGGAAAATTATGTGGATATATTGAAGCAACATCTCAAGACATCAGTCAGGAAGTTAAAGCTTGGTCGCAAATGGGTCTTCCAAATGGACAATGACCCCAAGCATACTTCCAAAGTTGTGGCAAAATGGCATAAGGACAACAAAGTCAAGGTATTGGAGTGGCCATCACAAAGCCCTGACCTCAATCCTATAGAATATTTGTGGGCAGAACTGAAAAGGCGTGTGCGAGCAAGGAGGCCTACAAACCTGACTCAGTTACACCAGCTCTGTCAGGAGGAATGGGCCAAAATTCACCCAACTTATTGTGGGAAGCTTGTGGAAGGCTACCCGAAATGTTTGACCCAAGTTAAACAATTTAAAGGCAATGCTACCAAATACTAATTGAGTGTATGTAAACTTCTGACCCACTGGGAATGTGATTAAATAAATAAAAGCTGAAAGAAATCATTCTCTCTACTATTATTCTGGCATTTCACATTCTTAAAATAAAGTGGTGATCCTAACCGACTAAGACAGGGAATTTGTACTCTGATTAAATGTCAGGAATTGTGAAAAACTGAGTTTAAATGTATTTGGCTAAGGTGTATGTAAACGTCCGACTTCAACTGTACATATGAGATGAGTAGTGCAAGATATGTAAACATTATTAAAGTGACTAGTGTTCCTTTTCTTAAAGTGGCCAGTGATTTCAATAGGCAGCAGCAGCCTCTAATGTGCTAGTGATGGCTATTTAACAGTCTGATGGCCTTGAGATAGAAGCTGTTTTTCATTCTCTTGGTCTCAGCTTTGATGCACCTGTACTGACCTCGCCTTCTGGATGATAGTGGGGTGAACAGGCAGTGGCTCGGTGGTTGATGTCCTTGATGATCTTTTTGGCCTTCCTTTGACATCTGGTGATGTAGGTGTCTTGGAGGGCGGGTAGTTTGCCCCCGGTAATGCGTTCGGCAGACCGCACCACCCTCTGGAGAGCCCTGCGGTTGCGGGCGGTGCAGTTGCCGTACCAGGCGGTGATACAGCCCGACAGGATGCTCTCAATTGTGCAAGGGTTTTAGGTGCCAAGCCAAATTTCTTCAGCCTCCTGAGGTTGAAGAGGCTCTGTTGCGACTTCTTCGCCACACTGTCTGCGTGGGTGTTCCATTTCAGTTTGTCAGTGATGTGTATGCCAAGGAACTTGAAGCTTTCCACCTTCTCCACTGCGGTCCCGTCGATGTGGATAGGGGGGTGCACCCTCTGCTGTTTCCTGAAGTCCACAATCATCTCCTTTGTTTTGTTGACGTTGAGTGAGAGGTTATTTTCCTGGCACCACACTCCCAGAGCCCTCACCTCCTCCCTGTAGGCGGTCTCGTCATTGTTGGTAATCAAGCCTACTACTGTTGTGTCGTCTGCAAACTTGATGATTGAGTTGGAGGCGAGCTTGGCCACGCAGTCATGGGTGAACAGGGAGTAAAGGAGGGGGCTGAGCACGCACCCTTGTGAGGCCCCTGTGTTGAGGATCAGCGAAGTGGAGATGTTGTTTCCTACCTTCACCACCTGGGGGCGGCCCGTCAGGAAGTCCAGGACCCAGTTGCACAGGGTGGGATTCAGACCCAGGGCCTCAAGCTTAATGATAAGCTTGGAGGGTACTATGGTGTTGAATACTGAGCTATAGTCAATGAACAGCATTCTTACATAGGTATTCCTCGTCCAGATGGGATAGGGCAGTGTGCACTGTGATGGCGATTGCATCGTCTGTGGATCTATTGGGGCGGTAAGCAAATTGAAGTGGGTCTAGGGTGACAGGTAAGGTAGAGGTGATATGATCCTTGACTAGTCTCTCAAAGCACTTCATGATGACAGAGGTGAGTGCTATGGGGCGATAGTCATTTAGTTCAGTTACCTTTGCTTTCTTTGGTACAGGAACAATGGTGGCCATCTTGAAGCATGTGGAAACAGTAGACTGGGAAAGGGAGAGATTGAATATGTCCGTGTAGCTCAGTTGGTAGAGTATGGCGCTTGCAACGCCAGGGTTGTGGGTTCGATTCCCACGGGGGGCCAGTATGAAAATGTATGCACTCACTAACTGTAAGTCGCACTGGATAAGAGCGTCTGCTAAATGACTAAAATGTAAAAAATTTAAATGTAAACACACCAGCCAGCTGGTCTGCGCATGCTTTTGTAGTCCGTGATTGTCTGTAGACCCTGTTACATACGTCTCGTGTCTGAGCCGTTGAATTGCGACTCCACTTTGTCTCTATATTATATTTATTCCTGTCTGCGCGATGAACTGAGAACCCATCTGGCTGGACCGATTTCAACAGAATATCCCCAGAGAGCCATGTTTCCGTGAAACAAAGTATGTTACAGGCCTTGATGTCTCTCTGGAAAGAAATCCTTGCCCGGAGCTCATCGACCTTGTTAACCAGAGACTGAATATTAGCGAGTAGTATACTTGGAAGCGGTGGGTGGTGTGCGCACCTACTAAGTCGAACCAGCAGGCCGCTCCGAGTGCCTCTCCTCCGCCGGCGATGTTTTGGGTCAGCCGCTGGAATCAGCTCAATTGCCCAGGGGAGAGCAAACAAAGGATCTGCTTCGAGTCGTATTACTGGTCGTAGTTACCGCCGCTCTGATATCCAATAGTTTTTCCCGGGTTTATGTAATGATACAAAACACTTTCTGAGCTAATAATGTAAAAGATAATACATAAAAAAAACAAAATACTGCAAAGTTTCCTAAGAGCAAGGCCACTATCTTCGTCGGCGCCACCAACATGCTATCTATCCATCCATCCATCCATCCATCTCCTAACAGGCTATCTATCTCCTAAAATGCTATCTATCTCCTAAAATGCTATCTAAAACTCAGCAAAAAAAGAAACGTTACTTTTTCAGGACCCTGTCTTTCAAAGATAATTCGTAAAATTCCAAATAACTTCACAGATCTTCATTGTAAAGGGTTTAAACACTGTTTCCCATGCTTGTTCAATTAACCATAAACAATTAATGAACACGCACCTGTGGAACGGTCGTTAAGACACTAACAGCTTACAGACGGTAGGCAATTAAGGTCAAAGTTATGAAAACTTAGGACACTAAAGAGGCCTTTCTACTGATGCTGAAAAACACCAAAAGAAAGATGCCCAGAGTCCCTGCTCATCTGCGTAAACGTGCCTTAGGCATGCTGCAAGGAGGCATGAGGACCGCAGATGTGGCCAGGGCAATAAATTGCAATGTCCGTACTGTGAGACGCCTAAGACAGCGCTACAGGGAGACAGGACGGACAGCTGATCGTCCTCGCAGTGGCAGACCATGTGTAACAACACCTGCACAGGATCGGTACATCCGAACATCACACCTGCGGGACAGGTACAGAATGGCAACAACAACTGCCCGAGTTACACCAGGAACGCACAATCCCTCCATCAGTGCTCAGACTGTCCGCAATAGGCTGAGAGAGGCTGGACTGAGGGCTTGTAGGCCTGTTGTAAGGCAGGTCCTCACCAGACATCACCGGCAACAACGTCACCTATGGGCACAAACCCACCGTCGCTGGACCAGACAGGACTGGCAAAAAGTGCTCTTCACTGACGAGTCGCGGTTTTGTCTCACCAGGGGTGATGGTCGGATTCGCGTTTATCGTCGAAGGAATGAGAGTTACACCGAGGCCTGTACTCTGGAGCGGGATCGATTTGGAGGTGGAGGGTCCGTCATGGTCTGGGGCCGTGTGTGACAGCATCATCGGACTGAGCTTGTTGTCATTGCAGGCAATCTCAACGCTGTGTGTTACAGGGAAGACATCCTCCTCCCTCATGTGGTACCCTTCCTGCAGGCTCATCCTGACATTACCCTCCAGCATGACAATGCCACCAGCCATACTGCTCATTCTGTGCGTGATTTCCTCCAAGACAGGAATGTCAGTGTTCTGCCATGGCCAGTGAAGAGCCCGGATCTCAATCCCATTGAGCACGTCTGGGACCTGTTGGATCGGAGGGTGAGGGCTAGGGCCATTCCCCCCACAAATGTCCGGGAACTTGCAGGTACCTTGGTGGAAGAGTGAGGTAACATCTCACAGCAAGAACTGGCAAATCTGGTGCAGTCCATGACGAGGAGATGCACTGCACAGATACTGACTGTTACTTTTGATTTTGACCCCCCCTTTGTTCAGGAACACAGTAGTCAATTTCTGTTAGTCACATGTCTGTGGAACTTGTTCAGTTTATGCCTCAGTTGTTGAATCTTGTTATGTTCATACGAATATTTACACATGTTAAGTTTGCTGAAAATAAATGCAGTTGACAGTGAGAGGACGTTTCTTTTTTTGCTGAGTTTATCTCCAAACATGCTATCTATCTATCTCCTAACAGGCAGGCAGGCAGGCTGGCTGGCTGGCTGCCTACCTACAGTGAGGGAAAAAAGTATTTGATCCCCTGCTGATTTTGTACGTTTGCCCACTGACAAAGAAATGATCTGTCTATAATTTTAATGGTAGGTTTATCTGAACAGTGAGAGACAGAATAACAACAAAAAAATCCAGAAAAACGCATGTCAAAAATGTTATAAATTGATTTGCATTTTAATGAGGGAATTAAGTATTAGACCCCCCCTCTCAATCAGAAAGATTTCTGGCTCCCAGGTGTCTTTTATACAGGTAACGAGCTGAGATTAGGAGCACACTCTTAAAGGGAGTGCTCCTAATCTCAGCTTGTTACCTGTATAAAAGACACCTGTCCACAGAAGCAATCAATCAATCAGATTCCAAACTCTCCACCATGGCCAAGACCAAAGAGCTCTCCAAGGATGTCAGGGACAAGATTGTAGACCCACACAAGGCTGGAATGGGCTACAAGACCATCGCCAAGCAGCTTGGTGAGAAGGTGACAACAGTTATAACAAACACAAAATACAAAATAACTGTCCATGCAAGATCTCACCACGTGGAGTTGCAATGATCATGAGAACGGTGAGGAATCAGCCCAGAACTACACGGGAGGATCTTGTCAATGATCTCAAGGCAGCTGGGACCATAGTCACCAAGAAAACAATTGGTAACACACTACGCCGTCAAGGACTGAAATCCTGCAGCGCCCGCAAGGTCCCCCTGCTCAAGAAAGCACATATACAGGCCCGTCTGAAGTTTGCCAATGAACATCTGAATGATTCAGGGGAGAACTGGGTGAAAGTGTTGTGGTCAGATGAGACCAAAATCGAGCTCTTTGGTATCAACTCAACTCGCCGTGTTTGGAGGAGGAGGAATGCTGCCTATGACCCCAAGAACACCATCCCCACCGTCAAATATGTAGGTGGAAACATTATGCTTTGGGGGTGTTTTTCTGCTAAGGGGACAGGACAACTTCACCGCATCAAAGGGATGATGGACGGGGCCATGTACCGTCAAATCTTGGGTGAGAACCTCCTTCCCTCAGCCAGGGCATTGAAAATGGGTCGTGGATGGGTATTCTAGCATGACAATGACCCAAAACTCACGGCCAAGGCAACAAAGGAGTGGCTCAAGAAGAAGCACATTAAGGTCCTGGAGTGGCCTAGCCAGTCTCCAGACCTTAATCCCATAGAAAATCTGTGGAGGGAGCTGAAGGTTCGAGTTGCCAAACATCAGCCTCGAAACCTTAATGACTTGGAGAAGATCTGCAAAGAGTAGTGGGACAAAATCCCTCCTGAGATGTCTGCAAACCTGGTGGCCAACTACAAGAAACGCCTGACCTCTGTGATTGCCAACAAGGGTTTTGCCACCAAGTACTAAGTCATGTTTTGCAGAGGGGTCAAATACTTATTTCCCTCATTAAAATGCAAATCAATTTATAACATTTTTGACATGCGTTTTTCAGGATTTTTTTGTTGTTATTCTGTCTCTCACTGTTCAAATAAATCTACCATTAAAATTATAGACTGATCATGTCTTTGTCAGTGGGCAAACGTACATAATCAGTGGGAAATACTTTTTTCCCTCACTGTATCTATCTATCTATCTATCTATCTATCTATCTATCTATCTATCTATCTATCTATCTATCTATCTATCTATCTATCTATCTATCTATCTATCTATCTATCTATCTATCTATCTATCTATCTATCTATCTATCTATCTCCTTACTGGGTATCTATCTCCTTACTGGGTATCTATCTCCTTACTGGGTATCTATCTCCTTACTGAGTATCTATCTATCTCCCACACTTTGTGAAGAGTTGATCTCTCCAAGAAAGACGATTGATTATGTCACAGTGAACAAAGCAAGTGGTTCATTACATCTTTGAAAATATAATTTGGAATATCCCTGTCATAAACACTTTACAACTTGTTAGTGCAACCCTAACATTATTATTTCTACTGTACTACACAGTAATGTAAGGGCATGAATTATGCCTGATCAAACAACTTGCATTGTTACAAAACAACTTGTTACTGAACCAAACTCAAGGGTTTAATCATTCGATATGTCCCCATTAGTCTGCACAGAGCAGAGTTTTGCATGTTTCAGTTCGACTAAGGAACCCACAGCCAGACAGACACAAAGCCACAGGGGGGGGGGCTTTGTGTCTGTCTGGCTGTGGGTTCCTTAGTCGAACTGAAACATGCAAAACTCTGCTCTGTGCAGACTAATGGGGACATATCGAATGATTAAACCCTTGAGTTTGGTTCAGTAACAAGTTGTTTTGTAACAATGCAAGTTGTTTGATCAGGCATAATTCATATCGAAAGATGTCCCCATCTGACTTACGAGAAGAGGTTACAGGTTGGTTTAGCGCTGCTCTCTTTTCTAGCTATAGAACTGGGGACTTTACTCAGCGCGACACAGAGATTAACTTCCTGTGTGGTGTAACCCATGTGACCCCTATCCCCCCCTCTGCATTCCATCCCCTCCTCAACCCCCTCAACACACAAACAACACATTACATTTTAGTCATTTAGCCGACGTTCTTATCCAGAGCGACTTACAGGAGCAATTAGGGTTAAGTGCCTTGCTCAAGGGCACATCGACAGATTTTTCACCTAGTCGGCTCGGGGATTAGAACCAGCAACCTTTCGGTTACTGGCACAATGCTCTTAACCACTAAGCTACCTGCCGCCTCTACACACACTATGCCCAAAGACAGTACAGTATGAAGACAGGCTAAAACTGTTTCTCCAATAGAAATCCCTGATCACACTTGTAGGCGGTGTCATGGCAATGTTGGCTAACTAAGCCCATGTGTAGAAACACGTCATCGTGTCTAACGGTCGTCTAGTGCCGAACTGCGCATGGGCACGCTGTCAAATCAAAGGCACTCCTTCGATATAAAGTTGTTTTGATGAAAATGAAAACGTGTCAGTTTGTCACTTTCACGAGGTTGGAGTAATAACATGTTCAACTATGTAAGACATTGGCTCCAATCTAGGTTGTGCCTTCAGATTTAGAGAAAATGAATAACTCAGGAAAAAAATGTCACTTCTCTCATTGACTTCTCAAACCCCAAACCCTGGCCTAGTCTGTTTGGTCGGTTTCGCAAGCGTTCCCGGAAGTCTCGCGATATTGCGCCACTGGATCTAGAAACTGTGCTATGGCCTTCTTTACACTGTGACACATTTTTCTCACTAAATGAGCGTGGTGATCTTTCAACAAACATTACTCACTGTGTTGATACATACAGATACTTGATATTCAAACTGACATTAGACACAAAAGGTACAGTCTACTGAGCTGTAAAGACAACACACAGTGTTGCCTAAACTTTTCACAACACTTGATGCTTCATTTTGCATATGTCTAAATGACTGAAGCATGTAGATGGTAACAAACTTTTTAAGGCCAAATACCAGAATACATGTGACTAGGGCTGTTATGGTGACCATATTACCGCCACACCGGCGGTCACGAGTCATGACTTCAGTCAAATTCCATGTAACTGTTTTGTCACGGCAGCTAGTCTTCTCCAAGCTCTGATGATGCTGATGGTCATTAGTAGCCTACCAAACTTGCTAACTGCCTGGTACTCAGCACTCTATTGTCCCTCTAATCATTCTAATCACATCTGCAAATGTGTTCGAAAATCAAATCAAACACTTCATGAGAGCCCATGAGCTCATGTTGCGCAACATTTCTATAGGCTATGCAATTACGTATAAAAACAGAGTTTTGATGACCTCTATTTAAAAAGAGGATCCCATCGGCTTTCTATAGGCTAGGCCTACTATATTTATTTCTCAACTTTCCTAATATTAAGCACATTGCTTCTCTTTACAACAGGAGTATAGCCTACCTGGCTGGCATGAAAATTAACTATGGGAAAAGTGACTTCCATTCGCTATTTAAGTGCATAGATTACATGTATTTTTGTCCCCTGCCCCTGTTCCGAGACAGGTGCATGATAATGGTCCATTCTAAATCAAATCAAATTTCACACATATATTATTTAGTATATGTAAAGACAAGATTAAATCAAGAATAGTCTGATGGGTGACAATAGTATCACTTGTGAATGATGTATTATCACTTGTGAACGATGCCCAGCGTGTGCAGTAAGGCAAGAAACAGCGCATGCCTTTTTTTTTGCGACATTTCAAATCATAGTCGCACACCTCATGTAGCCAAGCCCATAGGCCTATATGTTTTGATAAGGTTTGTATCACAACTAAAGTGGCCAAATAACTTCTTAAAATTAAGCCCATTCATCCGCTTTCCAACCGGTGTAGAGCCTAACTGGCATACATACAGTAGGCGGCGCGTGAGGTTCAAGTTTAGGGAATATCATTTTCACCATAAAAATGCACCTTTATAATAAAGCATCACATGCATAATCGCATTTGCGGTCACTTTTGAGAATCGTGTTTTCTCGCTAACTGATTGCATTTTGTGAAGAAATAGCCTAATAGTTTATCAACATTTTAAGCTAAATGTTCTGATCTGTTGCATCAGCCTCATTGGTTTTAAAAGGTGTTATGATGCGAGTGGTGGGATTAATTTGGGATCTATCGCATCCCACAATTGTCCCAGAGTATGTTTGTGTCACGATCGTTGAGGAACGGGTCGGATCAAGGTGCAGTGTGAAAAGCGTACATGTTTATTACTTCAATAAACATACAACAAAACAAGAAACAACGTAACATGAAGTCCAAAGGGCTATACACATACAAGCCTAACAGGAACAAGATCCCACAATACACAGTAGGCAATGGGCTACCTAAGTATGATCCCCAATCAGAGACAATGAGCGACAGCTGCGTCTGATTTGGAATCATACCCGGCCAGACATAGAATAACTAGAACCTAAACATAGAATATATAACATAGATTTCCACACCCTGACTCAACAAACAATAGTTCTATAGGTCAGGGTGTGTCAGTATCCCCCCAAAGGTGCGGACTCCGGCCGCACAAACCTGACATGACAGGGGAGGGTTCAGGTGGGCTTCCCGCTTCGGTGGCGGCTCCGGCTCCGGGCGTGACGTCTTCTCCCTTGCTGCGGTCAACGCGGAGCTTCCCCTCTCAGTCTTCCCACGATGCACCGATCCCTGTCTGGACCCTGGTGTGGTAGACCCCGAACCTGGAGAGGGGCTGATGTCTGGACCCGGAGTAGAGCCGCTGACCGGAGCTGAACTGGATCCCGGTGGAGCGGACTGCTCTGGCTCCGGAATGGAGCCGCTGACCGGAGCTGGACTGGGCACCAGTGGACCGGACTACTCTGGCTCCAGAATGGAGCAGCTGACCGGAGCTGGACTGGGCACCGGTGGAGCGGACTGCTCTGGCTCCGGAGTGGAGCAACCGACTGGAGCTGGATCAGGCACCGGTGGAGCGGATTGCTCTGGCTCCAGAGTGGAGCCCCTGACCGGAGCTGGACTTGACACCGGTGGAGCGGACTGCTCTGACTCCGGATTAGAGCCGCTGACCGGAGCTGGACTGGGCACCGGTGGAGCGGACTGCTCTGGCTCCGGAGTGGAGCAGCTGACCGGTGCTGGACCAGGCACCGGTGGAACGGGCCGGGCCGGACTGGGGACACGCACCACTGTCCTGGTGCGGGGAGCAGGTACGGGGTGTACTGGGCTGGCGACACGCACCACTGGTTTGGTGTGAGGAGCAGGTATGGGCCGTACGGACTGGGAACACGCACCACTGGCCTGGTGCGGGGAGCAGGTACGGGGCGCACCGGGCTGGCGACACGCACCACCGGTGTGCAGTGGTCGGGGCTCTTCTCTCTCGATCCCCGACCACCCCTTTAGCCCCCCCAATTTTTTTTATTGGGGCTGCCTCTCGGGCTTCCTCCTCGGCCGGTGCCGTCGGTGTCGCCGTTGCTTCTCTCCTACCCGGGCTTCCTCTGTCCGTTCCCAAGGACGGTGATCCATCCCAGCCTGGATCTCCTCCCATGTCCAAGATCCCTTACCATCCAGGATCTCCTCCCATGTCCAGGATGTCTGCTCCTGGCCACGCTGCTTGGTCCTCGTTTGGTGGGATCTTCTGTCACGATCGTTGAGGAACGGGTCGGATCAAGGTGCAGCGTGAAAAGCGTACATGTTTATTACCTCAATAAACATACAACAAAACAAGAAACAACGTAACATGAAGTCCAAAGGGCTATACACATACAAGCCTAACAGGAACAAGATCCCACAATACACAGTAGGCAATGGGCTACCTAAGTATGATCCCCAATCAGAGACAATGAGCGACAGCTGTCTCTGATTGGGAATCATACCCGGCCAGACATAGAAATAGAATAACTAGAACCTAAACATAGAATATATAACATAGATTTCCACACCCTGACTCAACAAACAAGAGTTCTATAGGTCAGGGCGTGACAGTTTGGAAGTTATTTCTCGCACAGAAGGAGAAGTTGACCAATAGAATAGGTCAACTTTTGTACTATGGGGGATAGTAGATTGACATAGGCTAGTGCTTTTGCTGTTCGTTAGGCCTACTCATTTTGTTGGCTGACGAAAAGTAAATGTGGACAGTTCTTCTAACGTCTTCAATATGCGCCTCGGAATTCGATAAGGACAGGCGCCATTGGGTCCCCGATGTGTCTGTCTTCACTTGTAGCTGAGATGCCTGTGAGAAGGACCCGAACTGAGATATCTGAGAGAGCCATGTGAGTGAGAGGTGCTTCGGAGCATGACGATTGGCAGCCGGGAGAAGGGAATTATAATTCTTATATTCAGCCCAAGGGCACAACGGCCACACAAGGGGGATGCCACTGGGAAATTCAAGGCCTAGTGAGAATATTATCAAGTGCTTAAATTGTGAATGACAGACTGATGAAGTGTGTGCAGCCTGTACAAGAAACAGAGCAGAGCTCATGCCTTTCATGCAACTTTTTTCAAACCATCATTAGAGTCACATCATGCAGCCTTAGAATGTATAAAAAATGTTAACATATAGCCTAACGTTTGTATCACAACTAAAGTTGCATAAATAACTCTAAATTAAGCATATAGGAGGACCTGTTTCTTTGTTAACCGCTAAACACAGAATAGCCGCATGTGCGCACTCCCTTGGAAATCGTTTGGAGAAAATATTCTTTCTATTTTATTCAGCTTTGTTCAATTGTATTCTCCATACTATAAAATAATATAAAATAACACCACGGAATTCTAAGCAAATATTTTCTGCTAAATGTACTAGTGTATCCCACAGCCATATGGCATAGCCAGATCAGGACCTAACATAATGTCAGAGTATGCTATTCTGTTCTGAAATAGAATACATTTTCTTCATATCATGTTTCTTTAGACCTGTCTACAATAATGGATTTATTGTAATGTTGTAGGCTATATTAAATGGATTTATTCTACTTTTTTAAATGTAGATGTTCCAAAGGTCTGCATCAGTGGCTTGTAGGCTATGCGTGGAAGCCAGAAGATGCTAAATGTGTTTATGTTAATTAACGGTAAAGTACCATAAGACCGGCAGTTATTTGCTTGACAATCACCGGCTGTCAATGTTTCATGAATGCCACAGCCCTACATGTGACATTCTTCTAAGCTATAAATATCTGTTTCTGTCTCGACATGCACTTTGGGCTGCAAAACATTGTATGAAATGTGCTTTACAAATAATGTATTTATGTAATTATTAGTATTATTATTAAAATAAAAGGGAACATCAGGTCTGACCTAGCCCTGCCCAGGGAGGGAGGCCCTACACCAGGGCCAGCCGGGGCGAGCTGCCTGCCTCTCCCATCACCTCCCTCCAACATGGTCCATCTCTCTCCACCCCCATCCCCCAGCCCAGAGCAAGACAAACAAGTTGTACATCACTCTGCTAGACAATAACAAAGCCTTCCCAGGACACAGCCTCAGAGCCAGGTACAACAGGGTATTGTGAAAGGAAGAGTTGCACCTGGGGTATTTATGGTGGTGTGGACAAGTGGATGTTTTTACTCATGCAAAATTGCTGCTAACGCTAGCTAGCTAGCCTCTTGGAGCTAAGAGGAGGTGATACTGGTGAAGGATGGGCTGATAAACATGCAGGTAATTACTAGAACAAACTGGCAGAGACGAGGGTTCCAAAACAACCAGCGTGTCAACGCCACGTCAGACTGTTCTGTCCAAAGATTTGGAGGAAGGGGAAGGCGGGTTTATTTGGATTGTGTGTGTGTGTGCTGAGGCTAAGGGGTGTGTGCTTCAGAGTGAAGCGTGCGAGTAGCAGCCTCTGGTAACTTCTCTACCGAGACAGACAGCTCAGGTGACAGCAGATTGGCAGTGAGGCTTCCTGTTTCAGCAGAAAAGGCTGCACTTAGCTTCGCCGTGGTTCGAGGGTAGAGCAAAGTGGTTGGGGTGTGTGTGCGTGCGTGTGAGAGAGCGAAAGAGAGGGAGTGGTGCATACACAGTGTGTGTGTGCGTGCGTGTGGAGAGAGGGGATGCTTAGCAGCTTTCAAGCCCTTATCTGATTTCTAAACTCATTTGGCTCGGGGTATTGACCTGCCTAAGCCTCCATAGCAGGATAGGTGGGGGCTAGTTTCCTAACGCTGGCTACAGTTGAGACCAATGGCTTTCATTTCACTAGCCATCCTCACATAGATTTATTTAGAAAGCACAGCGAGAACCAGCACCCTGGTGTGTTCTATTTTCCCCACAAAACATGGATATTTTATTAGACTATACGAGAACAATCATTAGTAAAGAATCTAAGGGCCGCATTCACTCAAGTTCACTAAACATCTCATATGGCTGGACTCAGTTATTGCAGTCTTTTCCTGGATGAGTCAGGGTGCATCACAGGACTCTAAAGTGGTGTCCTCTTCCCGTCTCCTCTCTCCCTCATCTACAGCTTGCTCTGAAAACAGAGTAGGGGTGAAGTGATATGGTGGATGACTACCTGGAATTTGCTCTTGCCTGTCCTGTTCTCTCACACCAGTACAGACGAAAGAGAGCAGTTGATGACAGGAAGCTCCATTAGAGTAGTGAGAAGGAGAGGAGGAGTGGAAGCTCCATTAGCGTAGTGAGAAGGAGAGGAGAGGAGTGGAAGCTCCATTAGAGTAGTGAGAAGGAAAGGAGAGGAGAGGAAGCTCCATTACAGTAGTGAGAAGGAAAGGACAGGAGAGGAAGCTCCATTAGAGTAGTGAGAAGCAGCGAGGACACGAGAGGAGAGGGAGCTCCATTAGAGTAGTGAGAAGGAAAAGAGAGGGGGAAGCTCCATTAGAGTAGTGAGAAGGAGAGGAGAAGAGAGGAGAGGAAGCTACATTAGGTTAGTGAGAAGGAGAGGAGGGGAGAGGAGAGGAAGCTACATTAGGTTAGTGAGAAGCAGCCCGAGTGTACTCCTCTGTGGACGTTCTCTCCGTCAGTGAGAATAAGCAGCTGTAACGAGGTCCCTGATGCAGCTCGGAAAACCTTCTCCCCTCTTCCAAGCGGCACTCGGTCTGCCTGCCCTCCTCCTCCCTCCATGTTTCACTCCTCTCTTCTCTCCCTCCTTCCCTCCCAAGCTCCAACGCCCCAGACCCCCATTGTGTAAAAAGGAACCCCTTCTCCCCTCTTCCAAGCTTTGGGGCTCCTTCGTTAACCTCTCCTCTCTCCTTATTTTCTCACCCTCTCCTCTCTCCCTCTCCTCTCCTCTCCTCTCTCCTGTGCCTTCATCCCTCTTATCCTCCTCTCGCAGGTCCTTCCCCTCCTCCACAGAGGGAAAAGAAAGGGGGATGAGAGGAGGGCAGGGGCTCTCTGTGATGCTTCATTCTCCCCACCTCTCTTATCTTCACAAAGACCCTGTCCTCTCACGTGAATAAGCAGCTCCCCCAACCCTCCAAAAAACCTTCAAGTGTGTGTTGACCTCTGGCTGCATCTTGTAACCTTTGAACTTGCATCTGAAGGAACAGCTAAAGATCAAGGCTTTTAAATACATTTTATGTACTGAATGTGGTCAACTTGTGAATACCCATCCACAGATAGATGCAATTGGCTAATGAACAGCAATTGGCCAATGAACAACACAGTATCGAATCGCAATACATATAGAATCGCAACACATATCGTATCGGCGCAAAAGTATCGTGCTAATATCGTATCGTGAGGTCCCTGGCAATTCCCAGCGCTAATGGTTGGAGGGGAGGGGTATGTAAGATGAACAGCCATCCTGCAGGTAGAGGACCAGCATGGTTGGTGGGGGTGGGTGTAAGATTTGTATTTGTATTTATTATGGGGTCCAGCAAAATTAAGGCATTTATGAAAAATTAAAATTAAAATTACAATACATTCACAGATTTCACAACACACTGTGTGCCCTCAGGCTCCTACTCCACCACGAGCACATACAGTGGGGAAAAAAAGTATTTAGTCAGCCACCAATTGTGCAAGTTCTCCCACTTAAAAAGATGAGAGAGGCCTGTAATTTTCATCATAGGTACACGTCAACTATGACAGACAAATTGAGGGAAAAAAATCCAGAAAATCACATTGTAGGATTTTTTATGAATTTAATTAGCAAATTATGGTGGAAAATAAGTATTTGGTCACCTACAAACAAGCAAGATTTCCGGCTCTCACAGACCTGTAACTTCTTCTTTAAGAGGCTCCCCTGTCCTCCACTCGTTACCTGTATTAATGGCACCTGTTTGAACTTGTTATCAGTATAAAAGACACCTGTCCACAACCTCAAACAGTCACACTCCAAACTCCACTATGGCCAAGACCAAAGAGCTGTCAAAGGACACCAGAAACAAAATTGTAGACCTGCACCAGGCTGGGAAGACTGAATCTGCAATAGGTAAGCAGCTTGGTTTGAAGAAATCAACTGTGGGAGCAATTATTAGGAAATGGAAGACATACAAGACCACTGATAATGTCCCTCGATCTGGGGCTCCACGCAAGATCTCACCCCGCGGGGTCAAAATGATCACAAGAACGGTGAGCAAAAATCCCAGAACCACACGGGGGGACCTAGTGAATGACCTGCAGAGAGCTGGGACCAAAGTAACAAAGCCTACCATCAGTAACATACTACGCCGCCAGGGACTCAAATCCTGCAGTGCCAGACGTGTCCCCCTGCTTAAGCCAGTACATGTCCAGGCCCGTCTGAAGTTTGCTAGAGTGCATTTGGATGATCCAGAAGAGGATTGGGAGAATGTCATATGGTCAGATGAAACCAAAATATAACTTTTTGGTAAAAACTCAACTCGTCGTGTTTGGAGGACAAAGAATGCTGAGTTGTATCCAAAGAACACCATACCTACTGTGAAGCATGGGGGTGGAAACATCATGCTTTGGGGCTGTTTTTCTGCAAAGGGGCCAGGACGACTGATCCGTGTAAAGGAAAGAATGAATGGGGCCATGTATCGTGAGATTTTGAGTGAAAACCTCCTTCCATCAGCAAGGGCATTGAAGATGAAACGTGGCTGGGTCTTTCAGCATGACAATGATCCCAAACAGACCACCCGGACAACGAAGGAGTGGCTTCGTAAGAAGCATTTCAAGGTCCTGGAGTGGCCTAGCCAGTCTCCAGATCTCAACCCCATAGAAAGTATATGGAGGGAGTTGAAAGTCCGTGTTGCCCAGCGACAGCCCCAAAACATCACTGCTCTAGAGGAGATCTGCATGGAGGAATGGGCCAATATACCAGCAACAGTGTGTGAAAACCTTGTGAAGACTTACAGAAAACGTTTGACCTGTGTCATTGCCAACAAAGGGTATATAACAAAGTATTGAGAAACTTTTGTTATTGACCAAATACTTATTATCCACCATAATTTGCAAATAAATTCATAAAAAATCCTACAATGTGATTTTCTGGATTTTTTAAAATCATTTTGTCTGTCATAGTTGACGTGTACCTATGATGAAAATTACAGGCCTCTCTCGTCTTTTTAAGTGGGAGAACTTGCACAATTGGTGGCTGACTAAATACTTTTTCCCCCCACTGTATCTACAATACAAAATCCATGAGTGTGTGTGTGTGTATAGTGTGTATGTTATCGTGTGTGTGTATGCATGTGTCTGTGCCTATGTTTGTGTTGCTTCACAGTCCCCGCTGTTCCATAAGATGTATTTGTATCTGTTTTTTAAATCTAATTTTACTGCTTGCATCAGTTACGTAGTAGTAGTAGTACTGTGCACCTCCCATAGTCTGTTCTGGACTTGGGGACTGTGAAGAGACCTCTGGTGGCATGTCTTGTGGGGTATGCATGGGTGGCCGAGCTGTGCGCCAGTAGTTCAAACAGACAGTTCGGTACATTCAACATGTCAATACCTCTCACAAATACAAGTAGTGTGAAGTCAATCTCTCCTCCACTTTGAGCCAGGCGAGATTGACATGCATATTATTAATGTTAGCTCTCTGTGTACATCCAAGGGCCAGCCGTGCTGCCCTGTTCTGAGCCAATTGCAATTTTCCTAAGTCCCTCTTTGTGGCACCTGACCACATGACTGAACAGTAGTCCAGGTGCGACAAAACTAGGGCCTGTAGGACCTGCCTTGTTAATAGTGCTGTTAAGAAGGTAGAGCAGCCCTTTATTATGGACAGACTTCTCCCTATCTTAGTTACTGTTGTATCAATATGTTTTGACCATGACAGTTTACAATCCAGGGTTACTTCAAGCAGTTTAGTCACCTCAACTTGCTCAATTTCCACATTATTTATTACAAGATTTAGTTGAGGTTTAGGGTTTAGTGAATGGTTTGTCCCAAATACAATGCTTTTAGTTTTTGAAATATTTAGGACTAACTTATTCCTTGCCACACACTCTGAAACTAACTGCAGCTCTTTGTTAAGTGTTGCAGTCATTTCAGTCGCTGTAGTAGCTGACGTGTATAGTGTTGAGTCATCCGCATACATAGACACACTGGCCTTACTCAAAGACAGTGGCATGTCATTAGTAAAGATTGAAAAAAGTAATGGGCCTAGACAGCTGCCCTGGGGAATTCCTGATTCTACCTGGATTTTCTTGGAGAGGCTTCCATTAAAGAACACCCTCTGTGTTCTGTTAGACAGGTAACTGTTTATCCACAATATAGGAGGGCTATAGAGTCATAACACATACATTTTTACAGCGGCAGACTATGATTGATAATGTCAAAATCCGCACTGAAGTCTAACAAAACAGCCCCCACAATCCTTTTATCATCAATTTCTCTCAGACAATCATCAGTCATTTGTGTAAGTGCTGTGCTTGTTGAATGTCCTTCCCTAGAAGCGTGCTGAAGGTCTGTTGTCAATTTGTTTACTGTAAAATAGCATTGTATCTGGTCAAACACAATTATTTCCAAAAGTTTACAAAGGGTTGGTAACAGGCTGATTGGTCGGCTATTTGAGCCAGTAAAGGGGGCTTTACTATTCTTAGGTAACGGAATGACTTTTGCTTCCCTCCAGGCCTGGGGACACACACTTTCTAGTAGGCTTAAATTGAAAATATGGCAAATAGGAGTGCCAATATCGTCCGCTATTATCCTCAGTAATTTTCCATCCAAGTTGTCAGACCCCGGTGGCTTGTCATTGTTGATAGAAAACAATACTTTTTTCACCTCTTCCACACTCACTTTACGGAATTCAAAATTACAATACTTGTCTTTCATAATTTGGTCAGATAAACTTGGATGTGTAGTGTCAGAGTTTGTTGCTAGCACGTCATGCCTAAGTTTGATAATCTTGCCAATGAAAAAATAATTAAAGTAGTTGGCAATATCAGTCGGTTTTGTGATGAATGAGCCATCTGATTCAATGAATAAGATTACCCCCAGATGTGTATTTCCTACTACTGCATTTCTGCGAGCATCATACATTTTTTCAGACCACCCTCAAGCCCCCCTGTCTCCCACCTCACCCCCACGATCGCACAATGTATCCTGGGACTGCACTGGTGGCAGGAAATAGGATCCCTTCTGGCTCAATGCCTCAAAAGTCAACAACACTAAAACACCATCTTGCTGTCCAAGAGGACCACTCATCACTGATGTGTCTGACTCCTGTAACCATGTGTGGAAGCAAATCTTACACATGGACCCCTGACCAAACTCATTCTGTCCACAGAGAAATATTCCCATCCAGCCATGATTACCGAATGCATAATTGATTTGTAGGACTTATGAAAACCTTGCTCAGGAGACTCATGCGCTGTCCTGCTCCAGAGTACACACACTGCTCATCCATGTCCCTACCTGTTTGTGTGGTCCTCTGAGGATGTGGGCCCTGGCCCCCTCACACGCTGTCCTCATGGCCTCCAGAGAGGGAGTCCCCAGCAGGTCCGTGATCAGATCCAGCTACATCACAGAACACACACAGAAGAACATCATGCAGCATATGTTACTATACTTGAGACACGCATGCACGAACGATCACACAGATACCCGCACACACACACACTCACACACACGCTATGGCACATATGCAGTAAAGGCGAGGGAGTTGAGAGAGGCAGGCCAAGTTAAGGACTCCAGGGGGCTATACTGTGTATTGACTTATTGCTCCAGAATGCAATTTTGCAGTCCATTGTGAGCATACAGTATCTGTGAACACGTCGTTTTAGACATGAGCTATTTGTGTCCATATCAGAAGTGAAAAGGAGTGGTGTGTACTGAGACATAAGACTGCATTCCTCCCTCCCCAGCTAACTCAACATGTCATCTCTGAAAGAGAGGTAAAGGAGACAGGACCGCAGCCCAAGGTCTGGAGAGACATGGATACTAAGGGGTCAAGGAAGCTCTGTCCTGTTTTCAAATACAGACTTTATCTCTGAAAGCTCTGACCAAGCTGAAAAAACACACCTCATTGAAGCCTACAGACTAACAAACACAACCAAGGATAGCCCATACAATTGTTTTCTTATAAAATAAGCCAGAAAATGCTGTGCACTGAATATTAGATCAGCAAGTATTCCATGTCAGATCTACATGTTCTCAGTGTTTACAGTATTGGTTACCTGCTGGATGGGGCTTTGGGCCTGGAACAGGATGCGTCGGCCCAGTAGCTCGGCGAAGATGCATCCTACAGACCAGATGTCGATGGCGTTGGAGTAATGGTGGCTGCCCATGAGGATCTCTGGTGCGCGGTAATACTGGGTCACCACCTCCTGAGTCATGTGACGAGACTCGTCCAGCTCCTCCACCCGTGCCAGCCCAAAGTCACAGATCTGGAGAGGGATGAAGGGGGAGAACATGTTCACATTAATACATCCATCAATACCAATACACAAATAGCTTAGTCCTCCAAACCCAACCTAACCCAAGGTTTAGATGCATGCAGCTTCTTGCAAGATACACTATGTATTATTTGGTAGCTTACTGTGACTGGTCGGAGTCAATTGTTATATAACTGAATGAGAACATTGTCTGATACGTCTAAAGACAGAAAATAATGGAATACTTGGATCGTTCATAAACGGACTAACGAGCTGCTCCAAAAATCTTTGTTGCCTCATATCTCACTTCCCCAAGGTCTTCAAGGGATGAGCAGCTATTTCAGAAATGCATGGTGCGTCACTAATTACATTTTCCAATGAAAACACTGACTGAAGTTGATCATCAACCTCTTCTACGGTGTCCCTACAGGGACACACTTCCACCTCGGTCTCCCCTCCCACCCTCACCCAGTCCAAAGAAAGGTTAGGACAGCACAGCTATGTGCTAAATAACAGACAATTTTTTCAATTTCTTCTCTTTGCTATGTTAGCTAAATATAAATTCTGGACAAAATGACAGGAAGTGAAGGATTGAGGAGCCACATAGTGTTGCACCGCTACGGGCCTTGTCACATTACTGCAGACGATTACTCCCCATCAGCTTGTACACAACTGAATCGAACTGCTTGAGTAGCTGATGCTGCTGAGGGAGGAGATTTTTGGAAGGGGATGTTCATCATTATCATTATGTTCATCATCAGAAATTAAATGAGGAGTGCCTCGCTCTAAAATAATGTCAGACTTGGAAGAGAAGGAACACAGCGATATCATGGGCAGACAGCACAGGCAAAACGTCAGTACAGAGACAAAGTGGAGTCGCAATTCAACGGCTCAGACACCAGAAGTACAGTGAGGGAAAAAAGTATTTGATCCCCTGCTGATTTTGTATGTTTGCCCAATGACAAAGACATGATCAGTCTATAATTTTAATGGTAGGTTTATTTGAACAGTGAGAGACAGAATAACAACAAAAACATCCAGAAAAACGCATGTCAAAAATATCATGAATTGATTTGCATTTTAATGAGGGAAATAAGTATTTGACCCCTCTGCAAAACATGACTTAGTACTTGGTGGCAAAACCCTTGTTGGCAATCACAGAGGTCAGACGTTTCCTGTAGTTGGCCACCAGGTTTGCACACATCTCAGGAGGGATTTTGTTCCACTCCTCTTTGCAGATCTTCTCCAAGTCATTAAGGTTTCGAGGCTGACATTTGGCAACTCGAACCTTCAGCTCCCTCCACAGATTTTCTATGGGATTAAGGTCTGGAGACTGGCTAGGCCCCTCCAGGACCTTAATGTGCCTGTTCTTGAGCCACTCCTTTGTTGCCTTGGCCGTGTGTTTTGGGTCATTGTCATGCTGGAATACCCATCCACGACCCATTTTCAATGCCCTGGCTGAGGGAAGGAGGTTCTCACCCAAGATTTGACGGTACATGGCCCCGTCCATCGTCCCTTTGATGCGGTGAAGTTGTCCTGTCCCCTTAGCAGAAAAACACCCCCAAAGCATAGTGTTTCCACCTCCATGTTTGACGGTGAGGATGGTGTTCTTGGGGTCATAGGCAGCATTCCTCCTCCTCCTCCAAACACGGTGAGTTGAGTTGATGCCAAAGAGCTCGATTTTGGTCTCATCTGACCACAACACTTTCACCCAGTTCTCCTCTGAATCATTCAGATGTTAATTGGCAAACTTCAGACGGCCCTGTATATGTGCTTTCTTGAGCAGGGGGACCTTGCGGGCACTGCAGGATTTCAGTACTTCACGGCGTAGTGTGTTACCAATTGTTTTCTTGGTGACTATGGTCCCAGCTGCCTTGAGATCATTGACAAGATCCTCCCGTGTAGTTCTCGGCTGATTCCTCACCGTTCTCATGATCATTGCAACTCCACGAGGTGAGATCTTGCATGGAGCCCCAGGCCGAGGGAGATTGACAGTTCTTTTGTATTTCTTCCATTTGCGAATAATTGCACCAACTGTTGTCACCTTCTCACCAAGCTGCTTGGCGATGGTCTTGTAGCCCATTCCAGCCTTGTGTAGGTCTACAATCTTGTCCCTGACATCCTTGGAGAGCTCTTTGGTCTTGGCCATGGTGGAGAGTTTGGAATCTGATTGATTGATTGCTTCTGTGGACAGGTGTATTTTATACAGGTATCAAACTGAGATTAGGAGCACTCCCTTTAAGAGTGTGCTCCTAATCTCAGCTCGTTACCTGAATAAAAGTCACCTGGGAGCCAGAAATCTTTCTGATTGAGAGGGGGTCAAATACTTATTTCCCTCATTAAAATGCAAATCAATTTATAACATTTTTGAAATGCGTTTTTCTGGATTTTTTTGTTGTTATTCTGTCTCTCACTGTTCAAATAAACCTACCATTAAAATTATAGACTGATCATTTCTTTGTCAGTGGGCAAACGTACAAAATCAGCAGGGGATCAAATACTTTTTTCCCTCCCTGTATGTGGCAGGTTCTACAGACAATCATGGATTACAAAGGGAAAACCACCCACGTTGCGGACACCGGTGTCTTGCTCCCAGACAAGCTAAACACCTTCTTCGCCCGTTTTGAGAATAACACAGTGCCACCGACGCGGCCCGCTCCCAAGGACTGTGGGCTCTCCTTCTCCGTGGCCGACGTGAGTCAGTCATTTAAGCGTGTTAACCCTCGCAAGGCTGCCGGCCCAGACGGCATCCCTAGCCGCGTCCTCAGAGCATGTGCAGACCAGCTGGCTGGAGTGTTTACGGACATATTCAATCTCTCCCTATCCCAGTCTGCTGTCCCCACTTGCTTCAAGATGTCCACCATTGTTCCTGTACCCAAGAAAGCAAAGGTAACTTGTCACGATCGCTGAAGGAAGTGGACCAATGCGCAGCGCGATAAGTGAACATACTTTCACCACACGAAACAAAACAACAAAACGATAACGTGAAGTCCTTGGTTACCTACACAAACCAACACGGAACAAGATCCCACAATACACTACTGCCAAACGGCTGCCTAAGTATGGTTCCCAATCAGAGACAACAAGCAACAGCTGATTCACGTTGCCTCTGATTGAGGAACCACCCGGCCAACATAGATAACATGAACTAGAACTTAAACACAGAACACAAACACATAGAAAGTACACACCCTGGCTCAACATAACAGAGTCCCAGAGCCAGGGCGTGACAGTACCCCCCAAAGGCGCGGAATGCGACCGCGCCAAACATAAACCGAACAGGGGAGGGCCGGGTGGGCATTCCTCCTCGGAGGCGGTTCCGGCTCCGGGCTTGACCACCACCCTCCAACAATCCCCCCGTAGCGCCCCTGGTCCGGTCTGGCCCCGCAGGCTGGAGCTGGACTGGACATCGGTGGAGCGGATTGCTTAGGCTCCGATGTGGAGCAGCTGACCGGTGACCCAGGCACGGGCTGTGCCAGACTGACGACGCGCACCACAGGCTTAGTGCGGGGAGCAGGAACGGGCCGGACCGGGCTGACGACGCGCACCACAGGCTTGGTGCGGGGAGCAGGGACGGGCCGAACCGGGCTGACGAAGCGCACCACAGGCTTGGTGCGGGGAGCAGGAACGGGCCGGACCAGACTGACGACGCGCACCCCTGGCTTGGTGCGGGGAGCTGGAACGGGCCGGACCGGGCTGACGATGCGCACCACATGCTTGGTGCGGGGAGCAGGAATGGGCCGGACCGGGCTGGCGACGCGCACCATTGGCTTGGTGCGGGGAGCAGGAACAGGCCGGGCCGGGCTGGCGACGCGCACCATTGGCTTGGTGCGGGGAGCAGGAACAGGCCGGGCCGGGCTGGCGACGCGCAACACAGGCTTGGTGCGAGGGACAGGAACAGGCCGGACTGCACTGGGAACACACACCACTGGCCTTACACAGGGATCAGGAACGGGCCGGACCGGACTGGCAACACACCTCAGTACCTCTCGCCGTGCCTCTACACTTTCCTTCCCTCTTCTCACCAATGGCTCCCGTAACCCGGTGGCCTTCTCTCCTCGTCCACGAACTCGCCCCTTATCTGCCTCCAGCAGCCCCGTCGTCCATGCCATGTGCCCCCCCCTAAAAATGTATTGGAGGTGCCTCTCGCCGGTCCGACGACGGCCCGGTTGGCGCCGCTGCTCCTCTCTCCGGCGCGCCTCCACCGTCTCCTCCCACGGACGGCGATCCATCCCGGCCTGGATTTCCTCCCAAGTCCAGGACCCCTGCCTGTCCAATATCTGCTCCCACGTCCAGGCTGTCTGCTCCTGGGCACGCTGCTTGGTCCTGTATTGGTGGGATCTTCTGTCACGATCGCTGAAGGAAGTGGACCAATGCGCAGCACGATAAGTGAACATACTTTATTTATTTCACCACACGAAACAAAACAACAAAACGATAACGTGAAGTCCTTGGTTACCTACACAAACCAACACGGAACAAGATCCCACAATACACTACTGCCAAACGGCTGCCTAAGTATGGTTCCCAATCAGAGACAACAAGCAACAGCTGATTCACGTTGCCTCTGATTGAGAACCACCCCGGCCAACATAGATACACATGAACTAGAACTTAAACACAGAACACAAACACATAGAAACTACACACCCTGGCTCAACATAACAGAGTCCCAGAGCCAGGGCGTGACATAACTGAACTAAATGACTATCGCCCTGTAGCACTCACTTCTGTCATCATGAAGTGCTTTGAGAGGCTAGTTAAGGATCATATCACCTCTACCTTACCTGACACCCTAGACCCACTTCAATTTACTTACCGCCCCAATAGATCCACAGATGATGCAATCGCCATCACACTGCACACTGCCCTATCCCATCTGGACAAAAGGAATACCTACGTCAGAATGATGTTCATTGACTATAGCTCAGCCTTCAACACCATAGTACCCTCCAAGCTCATCATTAAGTACAACAGTAGTAGGCCCTGGCGGAGTGGTGCCAGGAAAATAACCTCTCCCTCAACGTCAACAAAACGAAGGAGCTGATCGTGGACTTCAGGAAACAGCAGCGGGAGCATGCCCCTATCCACATAGATGGGACCGTAGTAGAGAAGGTGGTAAGCTTCAAGTTCCTCGGCATACACATCACTGACGATCTGAAATGGTCCACCCACACAGACAGTGTGGTGAAGAAGGCGCAACAGCGCCTCTTCAACCTCAGGAGGCTGAAGAAAGTCGGCTTGGCCCCTAAGACCCTCAGAAACCTTTACAGATGCACAATTGAGATCATCCTGTCGGGCTGTATCACCACCTGGTACGGCAACTGTACCGCCCGCAACCGCAGGGCTCTCCTGAGGGTGGTACGGTCTGCCCAATGCATCACCGGGGGCATACTGCCTGCACTCCAGGACACCTACAGCACCCTATGTCATAGGAAGGACATCCTATGTCATCAAGGATATCAACCACCCGAGCCACGGCCTGCTATCATCCAAAAGGCAAGGTCAGTACAGGTGCATCAAAGCAGGGACCGAGAGACTGAAAAACAGCTTCTATCTCAAGGCCATCAGACTGTTAAATAGCCATCACTTGCCGGCTCCCACCTGGCTACTCAACCCTGCACCTTAGAGGCTGCTGCCCTATATACATAGACATGGAATCACTGGCCACTTTAATAGTGGAACACTAGTCACTTTAATAATGTTTACATACTGCTTTACTCATCTCATATGTATATACTGTATTCTATTCTACTGTATTTTAGTCAATGCCACTCCGACATGGCTCGTCCTAATCCTTATATATTTATTTATTCCATTATTTTACTTTTAGATTTGTGTATCGTTGTGAATTGTTAGATACTACTGCACTGTTGGAGCTAGGAACACAAGCATTTCGCTACACCCGCAATAACATCTGCTAAATGTGTATGTGACCAATAACATTTGATTTGATTTGATCACAAAGGCAGACAGGGAGCATCACAGAGGCAGGCAGGGAGCATCACAGAGGCAGGCAGGGAGCATCACAGAGGCAGGCAGGATGGGTTGGTCTGAAAATAGCCCAGAATGTGTGGGGGAGGGTTTCCTGTTTGGGAACTGAGAATTAGGAGCTAAATGTAGTAAATGTCTGCTAGAGACAATCATTTCTCCAGAGTCAGCCATAGAACACATTGAATCACTCTGTCCTCCACCCACTCCCTCCTCCCTTTCTTTCTCCCCTCTCTCCTACCCATGGACTAACACCCCTCCAGTTTCTGTGGGGGGAGGAGGGAGAGCTAAGGGTAGCATAAACCCAGGCAGGGCCTCCATTACCAGGCCCCAGGATTAAGATTTATATGTCAGGAGCCCAGCATCATGTACTGTAGAAATCCCACTGGGGCGTCAGACCCCCGGTAACACAGGCTGCAGAGACTCATGGCGCCAGACAGCCAGTGAGGGCAGGAGTCAGGAGTGTGTGTGTGTGTATTTCAGATACTGTACTTCCACAGAGCAGACTCCAACCCCGACTTGACCTCATAAATATAACACTGTACATCTCAGTAGAGTAATACATGTTTCATCACAGGAGGATGGATATGTTAGATGGTAGAGGACAGTATACCAACCTTAAGCACACAGTTACTGTTGACCAGGAGGTTGCCAGGTTTGATGTCTCGATGTAGGATGCCAGCTGAGTGCAGGTACTTCAGTCCTACAGACAAAACACATGCCAGGAAGGATTCAGTTTAATGGTTTTCAAACAGTTTCTTGTGCGAAGGTTCCACCCCGTTTTTTATCAATGACGATTCAAACTGATATTTGTGTGAAAATCACGTTTTAATGTTTGTAATGTGATCTGAGTGTGTGTGTGCGTGCCGGAGAGGTCTTACCTCGGAGGATCTGATAGAGAAATACTTTGACGTGGTCTGAGCTGAGGGGCTGAGGTGACACGATGATCTTATGGAGGTCACTCTGCATCAGTTCTGTCACCACATAGCTGGACAAGGAGTGGTGAAGGAAAACAACACCACAAAGACTACACAGATATTCTGCAGAGAAGAGCTAGGTAGTGGAGAGAGGAGGGGAGGGGTAAATGGAAGA